>NC_079171.1:54401216-54406216 GCF_947568905.1 Ostrea edulis
AATAAATACGATCGACACATAAAAACACACAAAAAACAAGGAAACGCATGAACCCTAGAATCATCCTGGGTGAGGCCAGGTGTTCCAGAAGAGTGAGTACTTCATGAGTGAGTGCTCCACATGTGTCACTCGTCATGTATTTCTCAGTCAAATCAGGTAAGAGACCAGAAAAATTAGTTATGTAGCGCAGAGTATATCACGAGACAATTTTGAAACACTGATGCTGTATCTGTTAACGAGTTTGTGGTGTCGCCCATAAAACTTTTTCATTGATGATATAAGCTTGGGCATTTGGTATCCCTGTGTCAACAGTTTTTTGGCAAGCAACACAGATCTGTTCAAGAAGTCTTTATACAAAGAGCTTCCTCTAGCATGTCTAGTGAAGCGAATCAACTGGGAAACAAATACACCGTACGCGGGAAAAGATGGAATGTTGCTTGACAAGTGTGGAAAGTTGACAATAGGGAAATTGTAATCATCACGTTTATCATATATCTTCGTGTTTAATTTTCCTTGCCTGTCAAATTAAAAAAAAAAAGGTCTAAATATGATACAGAACAATGCGACTCCATACATGTAGTTGAGTTAATCTCAAGCTCAGGAGGATAAATGATATGCAGATACTTAGAAACAGTATCATTGTTAATCAGTCTTCGACGTTAACCAGCAGCCCGATCCCCGAGGCCAGTAAAATCGGGATCAGGCTTCTTAAAATATTAAACCCTGGAGTCCGGTGGGCCTGTAAATGTTTTCTTATATGTTCTGTATATATTACAAATAAAGCGTGAGATTGACTCAGACTAAATGTCATGACTTAGTAGTCAAATTTCGCATAGAAAAATTATCAACCATGCTGCCTTTTCTGAAGTATAGGGAGGGGGCTCGTCCGGGAAATTCAAAACCACCCAAGCGTATTTCACAATCACAACCATCCGATAAAAAAAACCCAAAAAAACCCTGTCGTACGAGGAGAAAAAAAACGAAATTCATGCCCCATTGGACCGAGGGCAGTGTTCGAAATTAACCATAGACCGATAGACCGAGTCTATGTCAAATGGCACTGGTCTATGCCAACTGTAATTGAGATAGACCAAATTGTCTATGCCAATTTTCTAGATTTAAAGCAATAAAGTATCCAAGAGGGCCTTGCATGGTCAGTCGATGTCTGATAAACATTATGAGGAAAGGATATTACAGAAATGGAAAGAAAATACACTTTCTAAGTATATTAGAAGTAAATGAAAATGTTTTAAATTTGTGTTATTATTTTTTCAATGTTATGGTCTATGCCAATTCGATGAGGTCTAAGTCATTTTATCTTGGCATAGACCTGTGGTCTATACCAAGTTTTAAACCAATTTCGAACACTGCGAGGGTGGGCCTTGGCTAACATTTAAGTGATTCTGGAGAAAACAAAATGTTTTGTAAGTGGTGTATACAAAACAGAGTTGAACATAAGCTGCTGATGTATCTGCGAGATTAATCAGTCTATGCGAAAGACATCGGACCGTCGGACCTGACCGATGTGCAGTGCCTCAGGTCCGATGCATCATTTTTTACACCGGACCAGAATGTCCGATGTCTCAATGTCCGGTTTTGAGCTTTACTATCTTGATGCGGAGTTTGTTATAAGTAAAAAAAAAAATAGCACACATCCAAATACGTAAATGAATTGATTAAAACCGCATGGACTGTCTAAAGTATTATACGGGAGGGATTCCTGGTATAGTATTACTAGTATAATAAATAAGATTCCCTTGGTTTTGCATTTTCACATGTTTCACTTTTTTACATTAGGTTTTTCGGTCTGACAAAATTTGGTTCGGTCCGGTGTGTTCATTGATTACACAGGACCGAATGTCCTGTGTGGTCCAAAAACTTTCGCATATACTGGATTAATATGTTGAAAAATAATATAATCCTTTTAATGTCAGTTGTTCTCTAACTATGATCATCTTGACCTGTATTTTCCTACAGTAGAACTTTGCATGTGTCTATAGAGTAGAATCAGCAGATAACAAGAGGTCAAATTAGAAAAAAAACATTTTGGGCCTGCAAAATATTGTTCGGGCTTGCACAATTATTATACTGGGAAGCCCGAAGGGCCTGTGCTTTACAAAGTTTTTCGTGAAAACTGGTTAATACATGTAGATAAGACGTCATCTATGTATCTGAACGTTAGATTAGATTTTGAGGCTAAGATCTTGTTTCTTATGCGGAGTTGTTCCTGCATGAATTCAGCCTTGTAGGAATATAGGAACAAATGAGCAAGCAAAGATGATATAAATATGGTTTAAACTCACCTTTATAGTCAGATATATATCTTACTTTGAACCCATCTTTGTCAAGACCAGCCTGACACCACCATTTGGCATCTTCCTCAGGCTTCAGGCGTTTTACTTTCTGTTACAAATAAAAACATAAAATGAAAACATCATATATCAGTCAACACTTGGTCATCTAACCATCTTTTAATATCTCAAGAAAGTCACTCAATAAATTGGGATATAAAAAGGTGTGCACTGTCTCAAAGTACAGACCCTGAAACGTGCTACTACACCTTAAAAACGAACCGAACCGTTCCGTGCAAGAAACGAACCGTACCGTTCAAGAAACGTACCGTCCCGTTCAAGAAACGAACCGTATCGTTCAAAAAGCGTACCGTACCGTGCAGAAAGCGTGCAGGATAATATTATGCAAACCCCGCCCCCAAAAGCCCGAAAGCGTACCGTACCGTGCAGAAAGCGTGCAATTTATGTCACGTGACCCACTTTTTCAGCCACAGTATATTATTTTCACAATGGCGCCCGATGGGAAAGGAGGTCGTAGACTATCGCTGGCTATTCGAAGCATTATCCTCAAACATCATGAAGCTGGGTTATCAACTGTGAAAATCACCGAGATGCTTAAAACAAAGTACGATTTCAAAACTATGCGGCAAAGTGTTAGAAGATTTCTAATTCGCTATGAGACGAATGGTTGTCTACTGTTGTATTCAATATGTACTTTCCTACGTACAGTGTCTGAATCATATGAGAAATTTCTAGACCGATTAGAAAAATTGTCACGTTCTACACTGTAATATTTTCATTACTTTATTAGCAATAATTTTGACATATCTTTTTCTCTTCTACATTGATAACGACCCATATAGATAGATGTAGATTGGCGGATTTATTAAATACACTAATAAACAATTTTTAATTACATCGACAGAGAAATAAATAGATACATACATGTGTAAAAGAATGTAAACAAGTTAAATTGATGCAAAGCATCAAATCGGACGCAAAAAATTATTCATTTCAGCATTTTCAAGTATTTCAACAATATATAGAAAAGGTATATGAAACATTTTTATTGCAAACTATACACTTGCCTTACTTTTCTGTTAATTTTTTTTAATTCAATTTTCAGTAATCAAAAATAAAGTCAGGGAAATGAAAATCGGACTTCGCGTGATAAAGGATAGGAATATATATGTATTATCATCATTTTATTTGATTCAAAGACAAATGCAACAGATATCTAACATTATTAATTATGAATGACTGAATGCTAACAAAAAAGGATGTACAAACTTCACGTGCAGATATCCTGGATCTTTCATAATGCCGATGATAAATCACAATAAATGTGAAGTGCAGAAAATAATCATTGTGTCATTTGCGACTTTAGTGTATTCAAAACAAAATTCACTTCTTCTTAAAAACTTTTCCAATTTAGGCACTGTAATTTATATCCGGAAACTTAATACGCTTTGTTTTTACACTTACGCACGCCCATGTCGGGGAGCAGTTCATGTAACAACTTTTTATAAAATCGTAAATTAATAAATGTCTGATGAGAAATGAAAAACAAATTGAAACGTAATAACAACCATTAAGACTTAGACTTAAGCAAATTCTAAAAACTTTTATTCATAACTTTTATGTACGTTATCAATATGGAATTATTCCATCGAAGCAATCAAAAATAACATCTCATTTCCCCATGTGCACATTCTAACACAACCACAAATCCTGCAGCCGATAATCAAAGAGCCGAATAAGACCGATCGAGTGAAAACAAACTATCGAAACGTACAATTTATACGAAGTCAAAGCGTTCAGGCCACGCCCACTTCATTAATAAAACGTGCAAACCGTTCACAAAGCGTGTAGCTATTTTTAGCAAACTGTACCGAGCAAGAAGCGAACCGTACCGTTCAAGAAGCGTACCGTACCGTGCAAGAAACGAACCGTACCGTTCAGAAAACGAACCGTACCGTTCATAAAGCGTACCGAACCGTACCGTGCAACTGGTGTAGTAGCACGTTTCAGGGTCTGTAGATTATAGTGCAAGTCATGACACATCGTGTTGACATAAGTTTTAAATATCCTAAATAAGTTGGAGATATAGAACACACAAGAAATTAACAAAAAATGATCTAGTGACCTTAAAGATATGACCTAGAGGGTAGGTCATGACATGAATTGTATCATTTCATTCATATGGGTGCAGAGTCAGAGTGCATAGGAAAGTTGACAAAAAAGTGTCACAAGGACTGACAAATACAATTTTAATGCACTTGCCCAAGGGCAAGTAGCTATGTCAAAAATCACTTGCCCAACCTGCTGACCAATCACAATACCCCCCCCCCCCCCCAGATTAATGTTGAATATTGAAAGGAGATGTACATGTATACAGTTTCAAAGAAGTGCCTTGCTAAAGAGATCTATATATAGTAATACATATTTAATTATCCATACTGTGAAAAACATGTTGCGAATTGTGTGTGTGTGGTGGGGGGGGGGGGACTCTGCATTTGTGTTAGCCTCCTTTCTTTGTTTACATTACATGTACCATATCCCCACCCCCACATAATGACGAGTTGACAGAAAAAGTTACAATATCTCTGGTGTCAAAGAATGAAAGTGATTGAACATTGGAATCATCTTTTAATGCAAGATTGTACCCACCTTTTGCAAAATGCCTTGACTTTCAAGTCCAGCTTTTAA
>NC_079171.1:54411216-54426216 GCF_947568905.1 Ostrea edulis
GACAAGTATGGAGGCGAAAGCTATTTCGTCGGTATTGAAAAGGTTTGAATTTAATATCAAGTTAAAAACCGAAGAGCAGAGTGTAAATTCTTTCTGCAACAATATGATTTTCCTTTCTTTGTCGAAGTGGCTCGAGTAACTACATTTTCGCGCTGATTGTCAATGTTTAGGCTTTTCATTAGATCCACCTACGAGATCTCGCGAAAACAAGCATGGCGGAGCAGACGAAGAATTTTGCATGTTGTACATTATAATTAATGAAAAACACCTTTATTAGACATGCCCGAGCACAAAGTTGGTACTCCTTTTGGTGTAAACAACATTTGGGACTAATACACAGAGTTCATTATCGGTTATTCATAAAATTATTTTGCACCATTACGGAGATCCTATGGAATTGTAGCCCTATCCCGAAAACGTCAGAATAAAAAAAAATGGATAGGGCTACATTATTGCACCTATCCCGAAAACGTCAGAATAAAAAAAAAATTGGATAGGGCTACATTATTGCACCTATCCCAAAAACGTCAGAATAAAAAAAAATTGGATAGGGCTACATTATTGCAGCTAAATAAAAGACAACTCATTACGTTAATGTAACACAACAAACACATTTTCACTTCGAATATTTCCAATTCAGGCATGCAATTTTACATGTATAATTTCCTTGAGTTTACAAATTTAGTGGAATGTCTCCTTCGAATGCGAACATTCATATGTGTCGTATTATCATGTTTTATCACAGGCACTGGACCTAAATTTTTCATTTTTATTTTATAAAGATATTAACCCCCTCTCCTTTTTAAATAACCCCCCAATGTGTACCATCTAAAAACAATTCAGTGGCGTATTTAAACGCAGTGCATCCGGTGTGCGGCCCTCTAAATTTTTCAAATTTAAGGTAAATTAAATCATGGTCTCTTGTATAGAAAAAAAACCCATAAAAGAGGGAATCATTTCCCCCCTTTACTTTCGAGAAATGAATGGCAAGATCTTTTGATTTATTGTTAGTTTGTTACTTTTATAAATACATGTATGTGTCATGTTATTAATTTCACCGCGTTAGAATGACAGAAAACAGTAAATATCACTACACAGAAGACATATAAAACCAACAGTCTGGTACAACAATTTACTACCAGATTGTTAACAGGCACTGTCCCTTGGTACTCCCTGTAGTCAGGTCAACATATCATGTTTTTATTCTCTCATATAACGTTATTCTCTTTTATATAAGTATTCTAATCTTCCTGCTTTAGACATAAAACATTCAGAACAACTGGATCCTGCGTGTAAATATGTAATATACTTGCATGCTGTATTCAGTAAGATGATTTTGAACAGTGTAATGTGATACTGCAAATACATGTCTTTGCATTCTACACATTTCCTTTACTTTACAATAGTAAGCTGTCTTGGTTACTGGGAGTACAAGACCAACGGTCTGGTACAATAAATTTATTACCAGACTGTTAATAGGCATTGTCCCTTGCTGCTCCCTGCAATCAGGTCAACATAATGTGGGTTTTTGTTTTTATTCTTTCATATAATGCTATTATTCTCTTTTATATAAGTATTCACACGACACTATCATTATCTGCTATCCCAGTAACTGTTATGTGAGGCAGTTGAGGTATTCTATTTATCATGTTGTTAATTTAAATCTTGTCTGTAATCAGTATTTCATATATAATTATAGATATGTGCAGTGCAGAAGTGTGAACTCTGTCAGTATTACCAGTAGTACTTCTAATTGATTGTTATTTATTTTCATTGTTATAATTAATTGCCTGTTAACATGTACATGCCCCCCGAGGGCCCTTGATTGGTGAATAAACTATAATTATTATTATAAAATCTATAGATTAAGGGACTTCCCCCTTCGCCCTGGACCCACTGGGGGTCTTAAGGCGGCCTCCAGACCCCCTGCTTCATGAAGCTGTACCCCTTAACTTATTCCTGGGTCCGCCCCTGAATATTCCGTTTGGTTGAATATTTATACATTTAGAGTCAATCAGAAAAAAAAGCATTTTGTTTTGTGCAACAAAAAATACAAACCTTTGGTTTTTGGCACAGGTGCTTGGGATCATGACCCCCCCCCCCCTCCGAATATAACCTACATGCGTTGATTGAATTGTGTTTTGTTGAAAATCTCTCTAACGCATGTCAACAATGTCTTGCACATCACAAAAGTCCAAAATAACTCAAAATTAGAACTTTTCAAAAATTACCCTCATTGGATATCGTAACAGAATATAATAGATGTTGTTTTTCTTCTTAATCAGCATCTTTATTGCCTTTAGATCGGCTAGGTGTTACTATGCATGCACATATAGAAGGAAAGGTGTGCCCCACCCTATCCCAACACCACCGCACACACCCCATCTGACCCCCCCCCCCCCCCCCCACATACATACACACACCCGATATTGGTAGATGAGACTAAATAGGTCTGCCTATTCTTAGTCGTACGCACCTCCAGTTGTAGAATATTTTGTGTTATTCCCGAAAATAGGTTGGGAGAATTGTACGTAGTGACCCTCCCTCCGCTGTAAAAGATTCTGAGTTCTCTTATCAAGCGCTCGCCCTAATGGTGAGGATGTTGGCAAAGGGGCAGCAGGGGCGGCATTCACCGTCCAAATAATCTTTCAAACAAAGGAGAAAATTGGTAACGGCGATATCTACCCATTGGAGTGGCGAGTATAACGGCGATCTGTGGTCAATGGAGAGCTATTGTTTAAAGAGACGTATGAATGTCTATTTACCTGCACCCGGCGCACGCGCAAACAATAAGCAGGAAGGTTACAAATGCATTGAATATTTCTGTAGTCACCAACGACTTTGTGTCAGCACGGGATGGACGGAGATTCATTTTGGACGCTTTTATCCCTCTCTCTACCGTATTGGTTAATAAGACTGATAGCGCATAAAAACAGGACTACGCAAAAGGAGTGCCTTTTAATCTTTGAAACTACGGACATAAGATATATGGTTTATATATTATACATTTTTAAAATTTTCTTTATTTTTTTTTAACTAGATAAAAATCAATTAAGAAAATAGAAGCATAAAATTTATTTGTGAAGTTTTAGTAGTATTTTAAAAGATACATCAACTTATACATTTAGAATTTTCTATTTTTGACTCTAATCCAAGAGAGGGGTCGTAATATAAGAATATATTTCACAGAAAAAAAAAGTTGCAAAAATATGCACTTATATGACCTTTGACCCCGTAAACCTCTCTGATGTCATGGGATACCATGACAAACTTTATTTTAAAAAAAAATGTTCCCTATCAAATTCCTAACAAAATTATGTTATATGCCTACCCAAATCGGGGTACATATAGATTTATATCGATTTTTAAAAATGTAGTCATTTAGTCTTTAAAACCTTCTAAAATGTGCTGATAGAAAAAGGGTTAAAGTGCAATAAAACAATGTATCTGATTTAATGAGACAGATTTTATTTTTTTTTTAACTTGTATAACTTGCGTGTTTATTAAATGTTTGTTAACTTTTTTTACCAGTTGGTGATTTTCAGACAATAACCCAATGGGAAAAATATCGAATATCTGGTGGAAATCTGAATTTAAGTCAAAACACAATAGTTATACCTCCTATCAACCCAGTTTGCCTCCCCAATTACTTGCCCGCACTCCTCTTTAAATGGTAGTACTGTCAACGTAGTAGCTGTGAATGGAATTGGAAATGATGGATTGAACCCGTAAACCGAAGGATCAATCCAATGATTTATATCTAAAAAAAATATCGTTAATTGCCCCTCCCCTACAAATGAACAATGTTGAGATATTTTAGCGGAAGTATTCACTTGTTATTTACGTTGTGTATCTCGTTTACTGGGGGGGGGGGGGGGTGTTAACTTTTGTTTTTTGCTTGTCAAAAATTAGAGGGGGTAAGATCTAACAGAAGTATTGATGAATTATCCAACATTCAAAGGCCCTTGCGTAAGGTCAAAACCTTTGTGAACCAACCTCTTGATACCGATTTCCAAGCACGGGTATTTTGCAACATTGATCTACACAGATTCATAAACTCTTATTTACATCAAAATTAAAATCAGTGTTTATAAGCGTTGAACTTAGACTATACCAAAAAGCAATGTATATCTTCGCTGTAGAACTCTAGATCTCTGAGAAAATATTAGGATAGATCAGAGAGCTACAGATCCACCCCTTATAAAAACCTTCGATTTACAGCGCACAAAAAGCTGCGCACGGTTGAGGCATTATATCGTTGTATTCTTGAGTTGCTGTCTCATAAATTTAATATCAAGAAATTCTTAACATATTTTCCTACTATACCTGTGTCTAAACATACCTTTAACTATTCAAGCCCCATACGACCTGAAAACTCCCAGCTTTAAATTATTTCGTTTGTTGACGTAGTCTACTATTTATATATCATAGAAATATGTCATAGATATGTCATAGAAAACACTGCGGCTGTTACTACAGGGTAGCCTACTATTTATATATCATAGAAATATGTCATAGATATGTCATAGAAATATGTCTTAGATATATCATAGAAATATGTCATAGATATGTCATATAAAACACCGCGGCTGTTACTATAGGATAGCCTAATATTTATATATCATAGAAATATATCATAGATATGTCATAGAAAACACCGCGGCTGTTATTACAGGATAGCCTAATATTTATATATCAGAAATATGTCATAGATATGTCATAGAAAACACCGCGGCTGTTACTACAGGTAGCCTATTATTTATATATCATAGAAATATGTCATAGATACACTGTATATCATAGAAAACACCGCAACTGTTACTACAATGTAGCCTATTATTTATATATCATAGAAATATGTCATAGATATGTCATAGAAAACACTGCGGCTGTTACTACAGACTTTGATTTGGCGAGGCAGGTAAGTTATGAGTCCTTGACCTCTTGGTATAATAATGCTGTCTTCTAGTCGTGCCCAATCATGGCAGATCGAGTTCAAACACAGTTTAGTTTTATAATCATAATGAAAGGTGACGATATCGAACAGTGATCAATCTCATAACTCCTATAAGCAATGCAAAATAAAGAGTTGAGGAAACACGGACCCCTGGATATACCAGAGGTGGGACCAGGTGCCTAGGAGGAGTAAGCATCCCTTGTCGACCGGTCTAACTCGCCGTGAGCCCTATATCTTCATCAGGTAAACGGATTTATCCGTAGTCAAAATCAGTGTGCCAAGAACGGCCTAATATCATAACCTATACATGTGAGTATTAACAGTAGTAAATGCTTTGTATTTTTTCAAACATATTCTTGTGAATCTTTTAACGTGAATTTCATTTGAATCGCTTTTCATGTCAAATTAACGTCATTTTCACGTGAGATTCGTGTGGAATAATACATGCAAAATTGATTCACGTAAAAAGCACGTGACGTAACTTTGCCTGTGTACATTATTATTTTCAAGGTTATCAAACTGATTTAAATGACCGCAATTTTATTCCCGTAGAAAATTTGCGAGATGAGCGGTTGGAAACTAGGGACAGAGAAGTATGTGAAAACACATGAACTGTTTGTAACCATATGGAGGAAACTACAGGACGAAGGAGATGAAAATAATGATGGACTCATCACAACTGAGGAGTGGGTAATGTCACGATCAATTTAATGTAAAGCTACTATTTCATTCGCAAATCATAAAACATATTTAGGTGTTAAAATTCCTTATTCTTACAGTATCAAATTATACACAATCATTTGACTTCCAATGTGTATTCTATTATTTTTATTTTTCAAATACCAAGAGTCAAATTAATTTTCAAGAAATTTTAGACACCCTGCCCCCACCCCCACCTTCGTAAAATCCTAAATTCGCCTATCTAAATAAGTAATAAAAGCATTTTTTATTATACTACTATAATTTATACTGAATGGAAACAGACGTAATGTACGTAAATAGGTGTTTAGCCTTTCGTGTTACCCTACCTATAGAAAGAGATAAGGATAAAAAAAAGTCCACTAAAGGCAATTCTATATGAATCAGGGAACGCGAGTACAACTTTGTTTACTCAGATCACTATCCAAAATGTAATCAAATCTCTCCTTCGATCTATGTAACAGCTGAGGATGTGGGAGAAATTCAATGAGCACTGTATGAAAGAAGCGAATAAAGACGATGAGGTTCCGAGTGAACGGAAGCTTCCCGAATGGCTAGAGAACTACATCCGGTACAAGTTTGACCTCTTCGACAGGACTGGAGATGGGTACTTGGATTGTGACGAGTTTGAGTACGTCCTCGGAGATTTTGGCGTCCCGGCTAAAGATGCACGCTCAGCTTTTCTCATGATATCACAGGTTAAGTACGAAATACACAACAGATGTCGCTTCAGGTCAAACTACACAACAGATGTCGCTTCATGTCAAAATACATAACAGATGTCGATTCATGTCAAACTACATAACAGATATCGCTTCATGTCAAACTACATAACAGATGTCGCTTCATGTCAAAATACACAACAGATGTCGCTTCATGTCAAACTACACAACAGATGTCGCTTCATGTCAAAATACACAACAGATGTCGCTTCATGTCAAACTACACAACAGATGTCGCTTCATGTCAAACTACACAACAGATGTCGCTTCATGTCAAAATACACAACAGATGTCGCTTCATGTCAAACTACACAACAGATGTCGCTTCATGTCAAACTACACAACAGATGTCGCTTCATGTCAAACTACACAACAGATGTCGCTTCATGTCAAACTACACAACAGATGTCGCTTCATGTCAAACTACACAACAGATGTCGCTTCATGTCAAAATACACAACAGATGTCGCTTCATGTCAAAATACACAACAGATGTCGATTCATGTCAAAATACACAACAGATGTCGCTTCATGTCAAAATACATAACAGATGTCGATTCATGTCAAAATACATAACAGATGTCGATTCATGTCAAAATACACAACAGATGTCGCTTCATGTCAAACTACACAACAGATGTCGCTTCATGTCAAACTACACAACAGATGTCGCTTCATGTCAAAATACACAACAGATGTCGCTTCATGTCAAACTACACAACAGATGTCGCTTCATGTCAAAATACACAACAGATGTCGCTTCATGTCAAACTACATAACAAATGTCGCTTCATGTCAAACTACACAACAGATGTCGCTTCATGTCAAAATACACAACAGATGTCGCTTCATGTCAAAATACACAACAGATGTCGCTTCATGTCAAAATACACAACAGATGTCGCTTCATGTCAAACTACATAACAAATGTCGCTTCATGTCAAACTACACAACAGATGTCGCTTCATGTCAAAATACACAACAGATGTCGCTTCATGTCAAAATACACAACAGATGTCGCTTCATGTCAAACTACACAACAGATGTCGCTTCATGTCAAAATACACAACAGATGTCGCTTCATGTCAAAATACACAACAGATGTCGCTTCATGTCAAAATACACAACAGATGTCGCTTCATGTCAAAATACACAACAGATGTCGCTTCATGTCAAAATACATAACAGATGTCGATTCATGTCAAAATACATAACAGATGTCGATTCATGTCAAACTACACAACAGATGTCGCTTCATGTCAAACTACACAACAGATGTCGCTTCATGTCAAAATACACAACAGATGTCGCTTCATGTCAAAATACACAACAGATGTCGCTTCATGTCAAACTACACAACAGATGTCGCTTCATGTCAAAATACACAACAGATGTCGCTTCATGTCAAAATACACAACAGATGTCGCTTCATGTCAAAATACACAACAGATGTCGCTTCATGTCAAACTACACAACAGATGTCGCTTCATGTCAAACTACACAACAGATGTCGCTTCATGTCAAAATACACAACAGATGTCGCTTCATGTCAAACTACACAACAGATGTCGCTTCATGTCAAAATACACAACAGATGTCGCTTCATGTCAAACTACACAACAGATGTCGCTTCATGTCAAACTACACAACAGATGTCGCTTCATATCAAACTACACAACAGATGTCGCTTCATATCAAACTACACAACAGATGTCGCTTCATGTCAAAATACACAACAGATGTCGCTTCATGTCAAAATACACAACAGATGTCACTTCATGTCAAACTACACAACAGATGTCGCTTCATGTCAAACTACACAACAGATGTCGCTTCATGTCAAACTACACAACAGATGTCGCTTCATGTCAAAATACACAACAGATGTCGCTTCATGTCAAAATACACAACAGATGTCGCTTCATGTCAAAATACACAACAGATGTCGCTTCATGTCAAAATACACAACAGATGTCGCTTCATGTCAAAATACACAACAGATGTCGCTTCATGTCAAAATACATAACAGATGTCGATTCATGTCAAAATACATAACAGATGTCGATTCATGTCAAACTACACAACAGATGTCGCTTCATGTCAAACTACACAACAGATGTCGCTTCATGTCAAAATACACAACAGATGTCGCTTCATGTCAAAATACACAACAGATGTCGCTTCATGTCAAACTACACAACAGATGTCGCTTCATGTCAAAATACACAACAGATGTCGCTTCATGTCAAAATACACAACAGATGTCGCTTCATGTCAAAATACACAACAGATGTCGCTTCATGTCAAACTACACAACAGATGTCGCTTCATGTCAAACTACACAACAGATGTCGCTTCATGTCAAAATACACAACAGATGTCGCTTCATGTCAAACTACACAACAGATGTCGCTTCATGTCAAAATACACAACAGATGTCGCTTCATGTCAAACTACACAACAGATGTCGCTTCATGTCAAACTACACAACAGATGTCGCTTCATATCAAACTACACAACAGATGTCGCTTCATATCAAACTACACAACAGATGTCGCTTCATGTCAAAATACACAACAGATGTCGCTTCATGTCAAAATACACAACAGATGTCACTTCATGTCAAACTACACAACAGATGTCGCTTCATGTCAAACTACACAACAGATGTCGCTTCATATCAAACTACACAACAGATGTCGCTTCATGTCAAAATACACAACAGATGTCGCTTCATGTCAAACTACACAACAGATGTCGCTTCATATCAAAATACACAACAGATGTCGCTTCATGTCAAAATACACAACAGATGTCGCTTCATGTCAAAATACACAACAGATGTCGCTTCATGTCAAAATACACAACAGATGTCGCTTCATGTCAAAATACACAACAGATGTCGCTTCATGTCAAACTACACAACAGATGTCGCTTCATGTCAAACTACACAACAGATGTCGCTTCATATCAAACTACACAACAGATGTCGCTTCATATCAAACTACACAACAGATGTCGCTTCATGTCAAAATACACAACAGATGTCGCTTCATGTCAAAATACACAACAGATGTCACTTCATGTCAAACTACACAACAGATGTCGCTTCATGTCAAACTACACAACAGATGTCGCTTCATATCAAACTACACAACAGATGTCGCTTCATGTCAAAATACACAACAGATGTCGCTTCATGTCAAACTACACAACAGATGTCGCTTCATATCAAAATACACAACAGATGTCGCTTCATGTCAAAATACACAACAGATGTCGCTTCATGTCAAAATACACAACAGATGTCGCTTCATGTCAAAATACACAACAGATGTCGCTTCATGTCAAAATACACAACAGATGTCGCTTCATGTCAAACTACACAACAAATGTCGTCTCATCTCGCAGTATCTATATTTCCAATGATTCTGCCTTTCATATCTTTACCAATATTGTAAGGACAGACATTTCCTCATAAATACACTGCAGTTGAGAGCAATGCGCGTATGAATCTTGATAAATATAGTACGTATATCTTAACGCCTGGGAAATGAAAGTAGAATGTAAATATAAAAGGTAAATTTCAATTTTGACACTACATGAGTGCATCATCTGTAACGCCTCACTCCGGTTAATGACGTCATGACGTCTGCCGACGTGAAGCATCACAGTTCATACCCTCATGTGTTTTCAAAATGAATTTCTTTATCGGTAGGGGATTGCTTGGCTCTCAATTAGCCTGGTCATGTGTCTATATCTGTTCACCTCTGACAAATATAACGTACATTAGAGTTGTGATTCTTGACAAGGGATAACGTCCGATGGATGAAATGGATACTAGTATTTATCTTTGTTCTGGATTGGATTGGAAGAGTCGGAAGACTTTTAGAGCGGAAGTAGTACAGTAATGTTATATATATATAATTGAGAGATACTCCGCCGTGTCAGACTTAAACACGGGATCGCACCTGCAACCTTACAATATATATATTATCAATCCCTACCATTTACCGACATATACCAAATATAGGTCCCCTCTCGGAATATGAGTTTTGTGTTGTACAGCCTACAATATGAAGTTATTTAACGTAGCGGATAGTTGACGGACTATTTTACATTTTTTTTTTTTTAGAAAACGGATATTCATATCATGATTTATATGAATGAAGATTTTGACGCTTTTTATTTTTTTTGGATTAATTTCATATCATCCGCAGAAATAGAAAATATTCCCTACAATGTATATACCAATTAGGAAATGCTTTCTACAGAGACGTAAATACAACGAATTGATCAATCATATACCGAAATTCGCTGGTATATTGTCTCTGATGATGTGAGAAGTTTCGGGATACCATGTTACATATGTGTCCTCTGTTTGTAGAACAATGAGAAGAAAGTCGACTTGGAATACTACAAAGAACTGTGTACAGACTACTTCCGGTCAAATGACCCTAGTGCACTTGGAAACTTTATCACAGGGAAATTGTTGTTTGGCGACACGTGATTATCCAATGCATTCAAGGGGAAACAACTCCAATAAATCAGTGTATCACCTTAACATTATACTCAGTCGGTTTCCTATGTACACACTGCCTTAAGGTGGCTCACTACACTAAAGCTTATACTCTGTATGACAATACGTCACAAGATGGAGATTTAAATGTTTTATGAAATTATTTGTATTGATCGATCTGTTTATCTATCATCGTAGCTCAATGGTTAAAGCATTGGGCTGGTGTCAAACCGCAGATCTCGACTTCAAATCCGCCAGAGTTTTTTTGTTGAAACGTGTTGAAATATATATATATTGAAAATCATGTTTTTATCCAAATTTGCATATGTTCTGCCTTTTTGACATATATCCATATTGTATATCATATAATATACATGTATATATATTATGAATAAATCAATTTGTGCTGATTCGAGAAACTATTTCAAGATATAGTGAGCCACCTTAATGTAACACGTGTTATGCGCTGACGTAACAGCATTATTATTCTTCCATGCTGTGATTCATACTTCTATAAATTCATTGACGCCTCCGAATTTGAATATTTGCTTTGACGTTGCGGTGCAAATGCATACATTTATTTATGTACGTAAGTGTGTAAGGCCGTATGTATGTGTGTATGTATGCACTTGTGTGTACATATCTCATTTCCATTCTCGATGACCATGTAGCGTGTGACAGCGTGGCGAGAATTATAGACTTGCTTTGCTTAGATGGTCGAGCAGTCTAGCGCGCTCGTTATACATGCTGCTAGGGGATTTGGTTCCGCAGGTCTTGAGTTCAACCTCGGGTAGAGGCGGTATATATATAGAGAAGATCCTTCAAAATATTAGAGCAATGTTGATTGTCGTTAGAATATATGGATGTGTATATGTATATTTGTATATTATATATGTAAATGTGTGTATGTATGTACATATTGTATGTATGTATATATTGTATGTATGTATATAGTGTATGTATGTACATATTGTATGTATGTATATATTGTATGTATGTACATATTGTATGTATGTATATATTGTATGTATGTATATATTGTATGTATGTATATATTGTATGTATGTACATATTGTATGTATGTATATAATGTATGTATGTATATATTGTATGTATGTATATAGTGTATGTATGTACATATTGTATGTATGTATATATTGTATGTATGTACATATTGTATGTATGTATATATTGTATGTATATATTGTATGTATGTACATATTGTATGTATGTATATAATGTATGTATATAATGTATGTATGTATATATTATATGTATATATATATTGTATGTATGTACATATTGTATGTATGTATATATTGTATGTATGTACATATTGTATGTATGTATATATTATATGTATGTATATATTGTATGTATGTACATATGGTATGTATGTATATATTGTATGTATGTATATATTGTATGTATATATATATTGTATGTATGTATATATTGTATGTATGTAAGTACTTCTCTGTGTGTGTATGCATTGTAGACTGAAATAAACATACACAATATTTTCTTGCTCATATTTCTGCGTTCTTTACAGACACAGAATTGTTATGAAATGAAAGATGGGCGAGTATACAGGTTTTGGTTTAGGGCTATCGCATTGTATCGACGAACACCCCCCCCCCCCCCAAAAAAACAAAAAAAAAAAAACCTTGAATTTATACTAAGCTGCATGGTTTTACATTAAGTCATTGTTTGTTCACACTCGGTACTGTCACTTTCCGTGTGGTTATCAACTGACGCTGGGCATGATGAACTGTGAAGGAAAAATCATCTGATACCGCAGGGCGGCGAACACGAGTTATCTCATCATAGGGGTATACGAGTTATCCTTCGTGCCAAATGTAATATACAGAAATAGTTCTCAAATCAGTAGGACTAAATTTCAGGGGCGTAGCTTCGTTAGAATCGAGTAGGTACAAGCCTACACAATTTTTTCCTTTTCAAACGCATTTTTGTCCATAAATGTTTGGGAAAAAATGTATTCATAATATATTTCTAGTTTTTAAAATCGGATATAAAATTATTATTCCATCAGGCCTTTTCTTTTTATAATGTATTCTAGATGATATAAATAATGGTTATATATTTTGTGTAAAAGATTAGGAAAAGTCAAATATTGATTTTTTTCATCCATGTTTTCAAAGGAAGTCAGCCATTATGCGGATGTAGGGTACCTCCTTAATTTAAGATAAGCTTTGAGCGACGCTGGGTGGAATTAGGCCATATTAGGTAAATGAGTCCAAAGGCGTCGGCAAATGAGCGACGGTCTCCGCCCCAGTAAGACTGCAAACATAAAATTTATCAAAAAACAAAATTAGAGAAAGTTGGTAACGGCGCTATCTGCTCATTGGAGCGGCGAATATTATGGTCATCGGAACGAGAGCTCAGTCCGTAGTTATTCAAGGGAATGCATGAATTAGCAAAATACTTGCGATCAACAAAACTTTGTCTAAGATAGTCTCTGCTAATAATAATGACAATATATTCAGTGATAGTGAGAAATTGAGTAAGTGTGTCAGGCACCCACACTTTGAATATGTCTACGTTCAATTAACAGGCAGTAAGCGTTTCTTCAGCCCCAAATTCGAGTCTGATTTAACAATTCCGTTTTTCAAAACTCTTCTTGTAATATACATATGTCCTAAACTGAGTATCTTGCAGTAAAGCAGAGAAAACTAATTGCTGTTGATTTCTGCTGGCGGTCAACATGCGTGTAAATTACTCCGCGGACCTGCAGCTGTTCACAAATGTTTCTATTTCGACAGTAAAATGAATTTCATGGAAAATTGACAGTTTTTTAGTTTGTAATTGAATTATAAGCATTAAATATATAAATTAATTTGTTCATGGAGAAATGTGTATAAAAACGAATCGCAAACGTTTTTATAAAGTTTGCGATTCGGTTTTTTTTTTTTTTTATACATTTCTCCATGAACAAAACAATTTATATATTCAATCCTATTATGATTTTACACACAATAGACATTATTTCCATTTAATGGATACAAAATATGGCCGGTTTAGGATTGTTAACTTTTTTAGGCCGTGACAGACAGTCGTTAAAACAGGTAGTGACAGCTCCATCACGAAACGCTCGGCATCAGGTGTGAATGTCACAGTCCCCCGAGATGAACTTAAAAACAGATGCCCCGTGTCACCGTAGGTGTGTCACGATTAAGAACCCCCACTGCTCAAACACTGCGTAGAAACGGACTAGGGTAAAGTACGCTACCCTAGTCCAATATGGCGACAGGCAAATACGCTTCCACTTTTCTCTTTAAAATATTGATGCTTTCTGTCTTGAGTTCTAAATTTATTTTGTACCAATTAAATAGGTAGTGTTGGTTCTAAATGGCTATCTTGAGAATTTATTTAAATTGGGCGTATTTAACAAGAAAACCCGCCTCGAAAATTTGCTACAGATTAGAGTAAAATTTTTGGAATGTTAATACACAATTAGCGCAAAGTTTTTTCGCTATCTTGAGTTCGAAATTTATTTTGGTGTGTATTTTACGAGTTTTTTTTCGCGATTAGGAAAAAGTTATCTATTTACATTCAAATATGCCATGTTTTTATTCTATACTTCGTTTTATAATTGATATGGAACTGTGAAAGCTTTTAATTAAAGGAAGTTTATGCGAACAAAGTTTGATAGACGTACGTATAGAGGTCACACTAATTATATAAATAAAACTTTTTTCTTACATCAAATGAATAAGAATTCAAGTTGCGTGTAATCATAAAATGTTAGTAATTTTTTTGACAGTATATCATATTTTTTATTTCATGTCCGTTATTTTTGTCACGTGGAGAATATAATGTATTTATTTAATAATCCGTCGTGAAATTGAGGTTTTCCTTGGTGTGCAGTATTAAAGGTGCATGTTAATTCTCTGTGAATGTCACCAACATTAAATGCGTTTTCCAGTAGGACAATAGAGATCACAAACAAATACGCGTCTCTTGCAGATTGGTAACTGAACTCCAGCGGTAGCTCAGCGATATTTGAAAGCATTCGCTTCGTAACCGGGAGGTCGTGAGTTCAAGCCCCGCTCGTGTCAAAGCCACATCAAACCTATGACGTA
>NC_079171.1:55655028-55752528 GCF_947568905.1 Ostrea edulis
GGGATGGAGGCCAATATTTAATAGTCCACCGGACTTCTACGAATTCAAAATCACCTAATTTCATCTGCCTCAGGCGACAGTGTCTCAGCTTGAATTTCTGAGCAGTGATATTGCAAAGGTCAACATGAGTTCTACGAAGGCAATATGGGTATCATTACTAGATATTGTCACGGCTACCTATCAACAGTATTACCATACTGACCACAACACCATGTGACCATGTCACAAGTCACCACACAAGTCACCATGTGACCACACCACAAGTCACTATGTCACCAGTCACCATGTCACAAATCACCAAACCACAAGTCACCATATACCACAAGTCACTAGTCACCACACCACAAGACACCATGTGACACGAGACCATATCACCTTCAGGAGTGACCACATCAATACGACAAAAGCTGTTGCCACACTGATAATATGGTATTCAATTTTGTAGGTGTGTATATTGAAGGTGAATGTAGAATAAATGATTTGGCAAGAGTTTTTTTTTCCTGAATACTCTCTTTCTTTTAGTTTAATTTCATGAACGCTCTCTAGCTGTATAGTATACTTGTATTACCTCGGCCCTGGTCTGATCTGCTTACGATCATCCTTCTGCCACATGTAAATGGGGGGAGGGGTTGACTTGATGTCACAGTGGAACCTTGCCACGCCCCCTAGTGGCACATCCTGGGACTGAGGCTCCTCAGAATAAGATTTAGCTATACCTGAAGAGAGACCAGAAAAAATAAACTATAAGACTTAAAACAGAGCTTCGATATGACATTCAAATTTACAATACATGAAAAATAAAGTTTGTGTTTTGCTAGTTATTCACATGGCACCTCCATCATTACCAAGATGTGAAAAATTGTCATTTCTCTCAATACGAGGCCCATTAAGGGGGCTGTATACACCCTCATACAAAACTAACTGCATTAAGGAGACTTTATACAACCTCGTACACAACTAACCGCATTATGGGGACTTAAATTATACACCAAATGACATCAATGCAATGGCTTCATTAAAAAAAACTGCAATTTGCGCAATTCACAGAACGCACAACTAGTGTTATTAACAAATTGCTGTATGAGCAATTCATAATTCACACCACTGTAGGATGTAATCCAACGCAACACAATTGCTTAGAAGCTAAAAGAAGTGCATTTCATGGGCCACACCAATCAGAATATGTGTAAATCATATAAAAAAAATCATGCAATTCATCAGCATTTATTTTAACTGATTTTTTCTTGTTCATTATTCAAATTTCTATCATTTAAACGAGTATTTCTATTATTTATTTTGATTATTGTTTCTATTTCATCCTGGAATCTATTCAACTGGAAGTCAATTTTATGTGGCGAAGAACGGGCTCAATGGACGTGTGAATCCGGAATCTCAGTTAAACCAACCCTGCTCTTAGGACCAGGCCTCAAGACCATAAATGGAGAATATTCCTAAGTCTATAAATTTCATATCTATCTAACTTTTGAAATAATTTTCAGAAACAAATAAGATTTTCAGTATAAGTTTGCAATTGAATTCTTTTTATAAACCTGCAGTTTCTTAAACATCCGTGCTTGATAAATCTTAAGATATATAACTAATCAAAATTTTGACTTAAGTCTCAGTCTATACGAAAGTTTTTTAGACCACACAGGACATTCGGTCCTGTGTAATCAATGAACACACCGGACCGAACCAAATTTTGTCAGACCGAAAAACCTAATGTAAAAAAGTGAAACACGTGAAAATGCAAAACCAAGGGAATCTTATTTATTATACTAGTAATACTATACCAGGGATCCCTCCCGTATAATACTTTAGACAGTCCATGCGGTTTTAATCACATTCATTTACGTATTTGGATTTGTGTGCTATTTTTTACTTATAACAAACATTTAAATGACTCCGCATCAAAATAGTAAAGCTCAAAACCGGACACTGAGACATCGGACATTCCGGTCCGGTGTAAAAAAAAATGATGCGTCGGACCTGAGGCACTGCACATCGGTCAGGTCTGACGGTCCGATGTCTTTCGCATAGACTGAAGTCTATATTCTCAGTTTATGGTCTTGGGGCCAGAATGGTTTTAGATTTCAAAGATCATATTCAGCGACTTTTTTCCTTATATAACTGGTACCGATAAACAGTACCATTCCCAATGCCAAAAACCATTAATTTTCCCCAATTTTGAGACTAAAAATTCCCAATTTACCACTTCTTGTTTTGAACTCTTTTCTTCTTTTCTTTTAGTTGAAATCATTTGCCAATACATTGGTAGAAAATTCCCAATTTGTTCAATTTTGACACTATTCTTCCCAATTGAATGGGTACCGGTACCAGTACCAATGGGTAGAAAAAAATCGCTGATATGGTTTTAGATTTCAGAGATTAAACACTCTCATACACAATCCCAGCTAATGAAGAATAACCTACAGGGATGCTGAATGTATCCTGTCACTACACTCAAATCTGTTAGGATAGGATTTGTACCATTACGATAGTACCCCTCATCTAGTAGTATGACATTCACAAACACAGTTTAGCTGTAATTACTTTTGTACATCAATTTTCCATAGAAATATTCGTGAATACAAGCAAAATGTGATAATTCAAACTTGTAGGGCTCAAGGCGGGTGTGACTGGTCGACAGGGGATGCTTCCTCCTCCTAGGCACCTGATCCCACCTCTGGTATATCCAGGGGTTCGTGTTTGCTGAACTCCTTAGAGGAGTGAAGAGACGGATCACAGTTATCTTCACCTTTCATTGATCACTCTTTGTTATCTTCACCTTTCATTGATCACAGTTATCTTCACCTTTCATTGATCAGTTTGTTATTTTTACCTCTCATACACTCTTTTTCAGGGAGAGGGGTCATATTCATGTTGTTCAGGCACTTAATTATCACACGGAAAACGGCAATTTATATGACACATTAGGGTCGTGAACTGATGGCATGTCACTGGATTTCATGGACTGACACATTAGGGTCGTGAACTGATGGCATGTCACTGGATTTCATGGACTGACACATTAGGGTCGTGAACTGATGGCATGTCACTGGATTTCATGGACTGACACATTAGGGTCGTGAACTGATGGCATGTCACTGGATTTCATGGACTGACACATTAGGGTCGTGAACTGATGGCATGTCACTGGATTTCATGGACTGACACATTAGGGTCGTGAACTGATGGCATGTCACTGGATTTCATGGACTGACACATTAGGGTCGTGAACTGATGGCTTGTCACTGGATTTCATGGACTGACACATTAGGGTCGTGAACTGATGGCTTGTCACTGGATTTCATGGACTGACACATTAGGGTCGTGAACTGATGGCATGTCACTGGATTTCATGGACTGACACATTAGGGTCGTGAACTGATGGCATGTCACTGGATTTCATGGACTGACACATTAGGGTCGTGAACTGATGGCATGTCACTGGATTTCATGGACTGACACATTAGGGTCGTGAACTGATGGCATGTCACTGGATTTCATGGACTGACACATTAGGGTCGTGAACTGATGGCATGTCACTGGATTTCATGGACTGACACATTAGGGTCGTGAACTGATGGCTTGTCACTGGATTTCATGGACTGACACATTAGGGTCGTGAACTGATGGCTTGTCACTGGATTTCATGGACTGACACATTAGGGTCGTGAACTGATGGCATGTCACTGGATTTCATGGACTGACACATTAGGGTCGTGAACTGATGGCATGTCACTGGATTTCATGGACTGACACATTAGGGTCGTGAACTGATGGCATGTCACTGGATTTCATGGACTGACACATTAGGGTCGTGAACTGATGGCATGTCACTGGATTTCATGGACTGACACATTAGGGTCGTGAACTGATGGCTTGTCACTGAATTTCATGGACTGCGGGTTATACCATGCACTTCCTTTATTTGGTCCGGCAAAACCAAGAAACCCCAACGAAAACTGTTCAATGAAAAATAGTCCCCATAAGCCACGCCATTACACAATACTACTCAATATTTTCTATGTCGCTGTGTTTCATATTTTCTATGACACACATATTCCGTTTCCAGTGACAAAGTTTCCCAGTTTACTTTCGGAAGATCGGTGGTCTCTTCCCAGGTACATTGTATCTGGGTTCTCTTTCCACCAATAAAAACTGGGCGACACCAGGTAACTGAAAAATTGTTGAGTGTGGCGGAAAACATCAAATCAATCAATCAATCAATCAATCCATTGATGAGCGACATATATTGCATGTACACTTTTTGAAATTTCACATACCTTCTTTCATTCTACCGTTTTACATACCCCTTCCATGGACATTTTACAAATACAATATATCAACCAGACAATGTAGATATCAGCTTTTTGAGTGGTTCTTTTCAAACTAGCCATCATAATTCTATCAAACAAATTCATCAGGTGGATGTGAGTGAGTGGGTCGGTGGCTGCATGTTTGAAAGGGGGACCTATCAGTTTTTAAGCACCATGTCCACAATTACATGTAGTTTTTAAGAAACGCTGACGGATGAACTGACAATATTCAATGTCGACCCGATGAATCAGCAGAATGTCTATCTCGTGTTGCCCTGTGTATAGTTTATACAGGAGACCTATCCTTTTCCCTCTCTGATACTGTACATCTTGCGTAATTAACATCCATCGCCCGCAAAAAGCGTTTTCCCTCAATGAATTCTAAAAACATGATCTCCATTGATTTAAGCTTATAGTGCCCGCATACATGTGGGATATAAAAAACAAAGACTATCTCAAAGGGTTTATAATACAACATATGGTGGCCTCAGCACAAGCCTGTTGATTACAAGGCCTTAGAAATAAATGTAAAAAAAACAATTGTCGTGAATTTTCACATAGATTAGCTATTTATTGTGGGAAGGGAACGTGATTTTACACCAATTTTCATTGTTTTGAAGAAATTAGCTCACAACTCTCAAGAAAGAAAATTAGAGACGCTTTCAGTGAAATTCCCTGCATTATTTGACAGAAAATGGACGACAACTATTATCTAGAATAATTCACGGACACCCTACTGTGTATGTGTATCAATGAGTTTGGAATTCACAAGTGTTTTATCAAGTGAACAGATTCCAAATGTATGCAATGTTAGGGTTGATACTTGTAACAACAGTTCAGAGGTCAATTATTAAGGTCATTTGTGAAAACAATGGAAACATGTGAACCCCTCCATTCCCTAGAAACTTTCTCCACAGTTTCGTACTTTTCATACCCTCCATTCACTGGAAACTTCCTCCACAGTTTCGTACTTTTCATACCCTCCATTCACTGGAAACTTCCTCCACAGTTCCATACTTTTCATACCCTCAACACATAAATGTGTACTTGTCTTGCTATATATTCCCGATATTTACAGTTCACAATTGAGCTCATTTCTTTTCCAAATATATCCCTAGGTTTTGCTAATTAGTGAAAGGTCGTTTGCAGATCACAATGACACATTGCTGGTTTACTACTGCCAAGATACTGTTAACGAAATAATTACCGACATGTTAGAGATACAAGTCATATTTCCTGAAGTCATATGTACTTTTATCCACTCTACATTCAATTTAATATATGCTCTGATTTTCTAATAAAGATATCTCTTTTATTACAGTCAAGATGACATGTGTGACAAACACATAAGTGACAATGATCAAAATATTGAATTCATGTTGGTGGTGAAAAATTTAACTCAAGTAGCTGTGTGTGTGTGTGTGTGTGTGTGGGAGAGGGTGGTGTGGTGTGGGGAGGGGGTATTAAACCTCTAGTTGAAGATTTTTGTTGTCTGATATCAAGAACAGGATTTCTTTTGGGAGCCTAATCAACATTTATTATGTATGACGACATGCACATTTTTAATTGTGAATGAATAGTAGAAAATTTCTAGTGTTTTAAACACTTGTACATATATGGATTTAGATCAACAATCATATTTCGTTTTCAATGTTTACCAGAAAATACATGACCTTTTGACCTTGCCCCTTCATTGCTTTAAATAATGATATTATGATATGAATTGCACATCTCTCCACCAGTTTCATATGCACATCTAAGAAAGGTGTAAAATAGCTTCCAAAAAGAGATCCTTTACATATAGTAGAAAAAAGGGAAAATTTGGACAGCATATGACCGCCCCTTTTTAATGCTTTCAGTTATGATGTATGGGAATGTTAATCATAATCAATATAAATGGCTTATTCGTGTCCCAAAATGGTGTAGGATTTCAAATTCAAGAGATCAATCGAAGACAAATTGTGGCATTCCTCTAGGAAACACCAGACTCAAGTTCAACGAGACAAAAATCGTGTCCTTCAGAGTATACCACATTGAAAATCACCGGAGCCTGCATGCATGGTGCCGAGAATTTATACCTAGAAAACTGCAAGTGTCTACCACAATTCCGGAAGATCAACAACCAAGGTTAAAGTTTTTCAAAAATAGGTCAAACACCAAGATCAAGGTCACAAGGTCAAAAAGTTTGGAAGCAAAAGAAAGATGTCTTCACCAGGAATACAGAAAGGAAAGCCCCCCCACCATCTATTCCCAAGTTAATACTGTAGTAATCAAGGCTATTCCAAAGTTAATACTGTAGTAATCAAGGCTATTCCAAAGTTAATACTGTAGTAATCAAGGCTATTCCAAAGTTAATACTGTAGTAATCAGGCTATACGGACCATGTACATCCACCCGGGAAGCTCAGTGATTAGAGCACCTGACTAGTAATGCAGGGGTCCCGGGGTTAGATTTCCGGTCCAGCCAAAGATTTTCTCCTCCCTCCTATACTACAATACTTAAAGTTTAAAGTTAATGTGATAATTAAGACAAACAAACAGACCAAAAATTGTATACACCCAAATATATGATTATGGGTTTGGGGGTGGGGTTTGGGGGTGGGGTGTGTGTGTGTGTGGGGGGGGGGGGGGGGGGGCATTAAAAAAACCACTGCAAGCATACAACTGCTGGGGCGCTCTTCATTTCCAGAGGTTATATATCACACTGAGATAAGCGCGATAAAAGTAAGGGGCTGACAGAATGTCAACATTCCAATAATCAGTGTTAGACCACAGAGGATGTTGACCTACGATAAGAGGTCGGAGTAATCGCAAAATAAAACTTGATTTCTAGCTCCCTGTTTAGTGAGAATGGCTGCCTGGTTGTTGGGAACAGCGTGGACCATGCAAAGACCTGCTCTGTCACCATAGTGTGTGTTTATCTTTGGGTATCTCTCACCTCTCTACTGTTCTCTGTGTGTTTATATCTATGATATCAAGTCTATTGTGTTTTGTGTTAAAGCAATATTATCTGTCATTTTGGTGTCCAATTTTTTTTTTTTTTTTTTTTTTTTTGAAATTGTGATTTACCGGTACTATTTTAATGATTCGATGACAGAAAAAAAAATTCAACAAAATAAAATTTTCAGATTTAGAGCTAACATTGCTTTCACTAATGATTCAGTTTTAAATTTGAACATGTTAAAAGAATAAAAATTAAACACGAACTTCCCATCCTGGGGCTTGAAATAACTGAAGGTCTGATGATCTGGGGTCAGTGAATCAATGGATTGGGGTTAGTGCTTTGTAAAGAGCATGTGCCATTGGAGCTACTGAATTCTAATACTTAGTATCAAAATTTTTCAAAGATTGTGTTGCAATGATTTTTCAACATTTTTCAAAAGGGTCCTGTGGCTTTCAAATTGGGGAAAATTGTCAACATTTTGTTCAAATTGGGAAAACCTAATCAGTATTGTAAATATGCTAAATATATATCAAACAAGAAATCAAACACAAATTGATGTCATTGTTCTTTTATTTTACATTATTTGAATTTTCTTTAAGCTCTGAAAATTTTCGACTATTCTTTCTAAATCATCAAAAATTGATGACTCTTTGTCATGTCACACATAAACTGTTCACATTGAACTCAATTTTTCAAGAAATACATTTTTCGCCAGTTTTTTTATTGGGAAAAGTGCAAGTTAAATTGGGAAAAAATTGGTAATTTTTGTAAGGGGAAAGGGCCAATATTCAGACCTAAAATGGGTTTTTAAAAAAATCACTGGGCTGGTAAATATTAAATATGTGTTCGTCCAGGGGATGTTATCCGACATAAAATATTTCCTTGACTTCAGTCTTTTGTTCAGTTGTACTGTATGAATTAAGTGATACGATGTAAATAAATTCATGAATGTTTCTAAGAACATATTGTCATAAGCGGAATATTCCTAAGAACATATTGTCATAAGCGGGATATTCCTAAGAACATATTGTCATAAGCGGGATATTCCTAAGAACATATTGTCATAAGCGGGATATTCCTAAGAACATATTGTCATAAGCAGGATATTCCTAAGAACATATTGTCATAAGCGGGATATTCCTAAGAACATATTGTCATAAGCAGGATATTCCTAAGAACATATTGTCATAAGCAGGATATTCCTAAGAACATATTGTCATAAGCGGGATATTCCTAAGAACATATTGTCTTAAGCGGAATATTCCTAAGAACATATTGTCATAAGCGGGATATTGTCATAAGCAGGATATTCCTAAGAACATATTGTCATAAGCGGGATATTCCTAAGAACATATTGTCTTAAGCGGAATATTCCTAAGAACATATTGTCATAAGCGGGATATTGTCATAAGCAGGATATTCCTAAGAACATATTGTCATAAGCGGGATATTCCTAAGAACATATTGTCATAAGCGGGATATTCCTAAGAACATATTGTCATAAGCGGGATATTCCTAAGAACATATTGTCTTCAACTACATGTTTCTTAGAATGAGTTGTCTAATTGTACAGCTTTCCACAAATGGCATTTTAACCGAAGATGGCAACGACTTTTGTCTCTAAAAGTTAATTTACATGAAAAAAGGTCCTATACTAATTATCAGATACTATAATCATTTAATATAAGTTATAAAAAGACTTCACTTATTTTCAAAGTTTATTAAGATGCTTTTTTTTCACTATTGCTAGTGGTTAGTAATAACAAAGTATAAGTTTGACAATAAATGAGTTTGAAATTAATTATTTAAAATAAAAGTGTTTTATTTATCATTCTTATTCAATCATGAACTTTAGTGGTTCAACAGGTCAGTATAAGTTCTCAATTGACCAGTATATGGTGTGACCATGTGATGAAGTCAACCTCTACCACCAACCTCAAAAAGTTTAAAGTTTGGTTTTTAACAATAAATTGAATGTATACATCTTTGATATGATAATCACTTCAATTCACTAGCCTATATATAGTGTTTAGAACACTTCATTTTAATAGCCTATATATATACATATAGTGTTTAGAACACTTCATTTCACTAGCCTATATATAGTATTTAGCACTATTTGCAGCTGTCAGAATTTTGACCCCCCCCCCCCCCCCAAACCAAGGACAGATACATTATGCAGTATTGTCATTATCTTGTACCGATTTCCCACTCCATTGATACATTATGCAGTATTGTCATTATCTTGTACCGATTTCCCACTCCATTGATACATTATGCAGTGTTGTCATTATCTTGTACCGATTTCCCACTCCATTGATACATTATGCAGAGTTGTCATTATCTTGTACCGATTTCCCACTCCATTGATACATTATGCAGTGTTGTCATTATCTTGTACCGATTTCCCACTCCATTGATACATTATGCAGTGTTGTCATTATCTTGTACCGATTTCCCACTCCATTGATACAGTAGTCAGACCAGCATGTTTTCAGTGTAAATGAGTGAACTGACTTTCCCGACCCCCATAATGAAAATATTGCATAATTATAAAATGCTTACATTTATCACTTTACTGAGACTTTAAAAAAAAATATATATATATATATAAAAAATCCAGGTTAGCCCATATAATCTCTCATGAATGAAATGCCCAGATCACTTTTTTTCTTTTCTAATATTTTGATTTCCCGCCTTCCCCCATTCATTACAGGTAGTATTATCGACCTGTACGATTGCTTTCACCAGAAGAGGGCTGTAAAATATAACACACCCTGCCTGTTGTTAGGAATTTTTTTTTTTTTTGCCTAATGTCAACAAGTACTTTTCCAGTCCTTATCTGCTGATTGGTGACCTAAATTAACACTGAACAGGATCTCGATCTCTCTCCCTGCTCGGTGTGTGTGCGATAGTTCATGGGGTGTTTGTTGACATTTTTTAAATGTCAATTGAAATGTCCCGGAAAGGGAATACCAGAAAGGGAATACCGTGAATTACAAAAAAAAAACAAAAAAAACACTCTGCTTGATCAGAGCTTCTGAAATTCTTTCTTATCTTTTCTTTTTAAATGAAAATGTAATTAAGATTTTTTCATAACAATCTCTCAAAACATATTCAATTTACATTTACATTTCAACATTTTTTTTTTCAAATTCATTATTTTTCTCCAAACCCCCAACCCCCCAAGAAAACATTGAAATAAATCCAAGCATTACAAAATTTACTATTTATAAAAGAAGAAAAGAAACAACAGGCCTATACTTCCCCTTTCCTGGGGCCTCTCGTGACCTTGTTACTGGAAGAATGACCAGGTTTTCTGGGTCACACAGTGAAGCAACACTGGTCAGAATCTAAGTCTACCAATGAAATCATGGCTTATTGTATGATTAAACACTCCTTACAATGAAAGCATCTTTTAATCAACATTTTTCTGCCTATGATTTCATTTTGAGTACTTAACCCACTAAAAACCACGGAACTATTTTTCCTCAAAACATAATGGGGGCCCACCACGGGGAGCACAAGCTCTTCAAGAATAAAGAGGCTTATTGATTGGTTAGCTTTTTTTTCTGAGAATAAATCATAAAAATGATGGGCTTTATAAGAGAATTCAACCTATGTGGCTGCTACAGTTATATATTGTATGCCAGTAAGGCTTTACAAATAATACCATTCATTGCAGGAAGTCCTCAGATCTGATAAAAGGCTGACTTTTTTTTTTCTTTTATCATTGTCATATACACAATCTATGGCAATTTCAACAGAGATTTTATGACAGCATTATTAATTCATAATCTCTTGTGTCCCTTGCACAGCATCAATCAACACATTGTACAATTTCTAGTTTTAAATTCCATGATTCCGTACTGTATACAGCCACTTCATTAATCCCCCCCCCCCCCACCCATATATCTTGAAAGGAAATTATACCTTTTAATTTTCAATACTAAATTGAATATTTTAATTCTCAATAAAAAAAAAAATCTGGAAATATTGAGCTGGCTCAGGTGCACTAGCCTAATTTTATTCATTCCAAATGATTCTCAAGTCTTGTGTGGTAGCAAAAAAAAAAATTTACATTACGAAAAAACGCATACTTATCTTCCTGTAATTTTATTACAAATTGTCCAATGCATTGTTCAAAATTACCTCATGCCTTTAAAGTTAAAGACTAGGAAAAATTTTCAGACCAGCAAACTTTCTATAATACTAGTCTGAACAGAATTTTTTAAAATTCGGATATACACTTATCGATTTCAGCACAAGTGTCTCAGTCATTCTTATGTTTGAATTTAAGGTCAAGAAACATTTGCATGGTTAAGTGTTTTTTTGATCACGATTTGACTGTCACGTTTCCAACATGTGGAAAATAAAAGAGGGTTGTCTTCTCCTTTCACTACAGTTAGTAAGTGCCCATTCAATAAATTGGACAAAAATAAAATTTTGCATCGTCATTTTAAATTAATTTATATTAAATTGGGCAGGCTAATGCTTAATTGTCAATCAATGAAAATTAGTTACACGATGAAAAAAATCATTTAATTCATCTAATTTTAAACCCCGCAATATCTCTTTTTATTTCAATTTGATGTACAAAGTTTTTTGACAATCTATTTGTTGATTACCACCTGAATATAACTCTACAAAATTCTCTTAGATTATACACTGGGTTTTATATATCGAACATCATCAATGACTGCTTAATTTTGAAAACATTAAATTAATATACACCAGTTTTGAGCTAGAATACAAGAGATCCATGGACCTCATCACTCGATCACCCAAACAGTATGATGCAATTCACATATTGCATATATGCATATGCAAATATTTTCAAACCCCCTTTCTGGCCCCACCCTGACAGCCAAGCAAGATCATGATGCAAACCATGTGACTTCATCCTTAATGAGGATGCATACATGCGTACAGCAAAAAGCTATCGCAGTCTTGTTCTGCAAAATTACATACAACGAACTTCCACTATTTGAAAAGAAATCTAATTTTTAGTTTCACGCATCGAACTGACAGGCCTCTAACTGTGACTATATCTAAAAACGAAATCATATGAAGCGGTGAATTTTCAAGTCATATGGGATTCGTATGTTTGGACAATAGTATAGTGGGAAAATATGTTAAAATCTTTTTTTTTTAGAAAAAGATGCAAGAATACAGTTATATAAGGCCTCAACCGTGCACATTTTCTTTGGTGATGAAACCAAAGTTTTTATTCCATAATGGGTGGATCTGTAGCTCTATGATCTGTCTCAATACTTTCAATGAGTGTCACAGATCTGTAGCACTGCCCTGCAATCTACACTAAAATATAATCTAAAGTACAACTTACCCGCAATGTTGACCTTGACCCGTTTTGCGATAATGCTGCCTATGCCATTACGAACATGACACTCGTACACGCCCTCATCAGTGACGTTCTTCTTGCGGCGGAACAGAACCCGTTTGAAAGAAAGAGACCCGTTTATGACCTGGATCCGCCGCTGGTTTTCCAGCTGCAGCACTTGTCCATTTTTATACCAAGTAAAGACTGTGGAAGAGTTGGAGTCCACTGTACAGTTCAGCACCAGGGGGTTGCCCTTCTGAGCAACTACATTGTATGTGTCTGGTCGTGTTACAGAAATACCCGTAGATGTGAGATCCTCCCCTGAAAAACAGTCAAGAAATCAATGACAAAATTTAGATCCTCCCTCGAACATCACAGTACCATTTCAGATTTTCCTTCGAAAAACATAAACATTCTTAACGTAATACTACAACACTATTCACTTCCTCCGACATTACAGTAAAACTCGCTTATCACGAACATGCTAAGAACGAATTCACACTTATTTCGAAGTGATATTTATTCCCCTATATACAGTAAAACTCGCTTACAACAGTATGACAAACTCAACTCTTATTGCTCATCAAAAGATTTTGAAAGAATTTTTCCACACACAATGTACATATATGTATTTTTAAGTAAAGCTTTAAACAGATTTGGTGTATCTGTCTCTGCCTCATAGTTCATCGTTGGAAGAACTTACATCTTCATTATACATAGTTTTGGCTTTTTCAGTAGTCAATCTTGAGGGTATCTTTTGAAACAACCCACACATTATTTTCATTATTTGTTAGTTATCTCCCCTTGGAAGAGAGGCTGTTCATTTGATCAATATGGAACCCTACCTTGAAAACACCAGCATTGTTCGAAATATTACTAAAGCAGAACAAACAATCTCCGCACATTAAGAATCTCGTAAACAATTTATTATTCTGGGGCATTTCTGTTCAAATTTTGAAAATGTTAAGATTTGAAAAATGAGTGCGCTATCGCATCACAACAAAAGTGTTGACAGACGCACAGATGGACAGACAGACAATGTGAATCCCATAAAGCTCATTGGCATTTCATTAACTCAGATCAATTAGACAAGTTTAGTTAATTAAGCAGTCAATTTAAAGTGACCAGGGGCACCAATTTGAATCCTCTATCACCTCTGAGGAGGGTCATAAGAAGGGTTCAATCCCCAAACCATTCATTGTATGCTTTTTACAAAGACGATTTTCTGACTTAAGGGGAGGGAGTCTAACCCCTCCCTCTCTACTTCACTCTTTCTGGGACAGAAACAGTATCATCCTGGGTCGCCCACCACCCCCACCCCTGAAAATTTCCTGGATCCACCCCTTTCACTATCTCCCTTCCCTCTTTCCATAAAAGAAAACATCTACTATAACACTGCTGTATGTGAACTAAATTGAAAAAATTAAGACCAATCTGACAATAAGTCTGTGTGTGCATGTATATATATATATATATATATATATATGGGAGAGCAACTTGATCTGAACCTTAGGCTGCTTACACCTTGGTCCTACTTAATAGAAATTTACTTCTGGTCAAATCTAATAGAAATATTTCTGGTCAAATCTAATCAATATTTGACGTTTTATCATGAGAGGTCAGTTTAACTTATTGCATAAGCTGGTCGTTCAGATTGAGAGGGCTTAGATTAAACCCACTTCATAAACAGTTTGGCTGACCCCAGAAAGGCTGGAGCTTTAACACAAGGGGGATCAACACACACAAAATTGTTTTTAACCGTGGAACACTTACTCATTGCAATTGTTTTGAAAAGACTACCTAATACCTATAGTTATGCTTCGTCCATGCAGTAAGGCTTAAACCTTTAGTAGAATTTAGACAGAGCATCTCGGAGAACTTTTCTTTGTTCCACAGTTTATAAGAGTGTTGACTGTAAAGTCTTATTAAACACTAGCGTTAACGGACAAATAGAAATTGTGTAAGAGGTTTACTTAGCTAGATTGTTACAACATGAAATACCGAGTATGAACTTCGACTGCCCTGATTTAAAATTAAATTCCTTGCGTGGTTTAGAAAAATGCAGTCAAGCTAGCCCGCACAGCTTATTTGTACAATTAAGGGTATTCAAAACAAATCGCAAAATGATCGTAAAACAAATCTTATTTGCGAAAACTTTATTTGTGTGTGAATTCACACGATCAATTTAATACCTACCTAACTCCGGATAACTGTTGATAGATCTAATAAAAAGACAGGTTTAAACGAGTTATAATTTCATCAAGCTGAAATCTTACGAAAGTCTTGAATCATAAATTTCTATATCATTCATATTATTTTTATTGGTAGCACCTCTTGTGCATCTCCCCCTTTGCTCAAAATAGTACCTTTCACTTTTACTTCCGTGCTGCCCTGAACTACAGTACTCCTTTCCTTAAACATATCAAAAAACGCTAAATGTCTAAGTTATTCTGGAACAGCGGTAAGCCTTGGATTTTAAATAAAATTTAACTACCAACTGAAGGATAAAAACTAAACTCTTACACAGGCTAACAAGGTCTAACTCAGATTTTCAGATGGTGGTCAAGGGACATAACTGTGGTTAAGCTATTGATCGGTTCTATTTATAGAGAATATAGAGACCATTGGTGGAGATACTGTATATACATATATAAACCAATTGTTTGATTTTTCTCAACTTATGGCACTCATACAGGAACTGGTATAATCTTTAGATAAAGATTAATTAAACTCTATCAAAAACAAAATTAAACATGTACCACATCTGCATATTTCCTGACTTTAACAGACAAAAAAAAAGCTGTTTTCGACGAGTCAGAAAGAATCACACAAACTGTGAACGAGACGTAAAATCCTACAGAAAAACCTCATGCAAATCTCGGCTAGTTTATGTTTTTTGTAAACCTTATGTAGATGACAATGAGATGATTTTCACTTCATACTGAATATAATCAATATGTACACTGTTTCTGGTGCTATGCCGGTAATCTGCAGCCCAGGGACAGGACTTATAGCACGACCTCCCTCGTATAGCTCCTCTAATACTAACCCCCATATTACTTTCACTATTGTACAGCAAGTAACCTAAACCACAGGGAGATGTATGCATGTATGAAAGGTATGTTTGTGTAAGTGTTTGATGTATTGTATGTAACCAAAACAAAAAAACCCAAAAAAAACCAAAACCAAAAAAGCCCCCCCCCCCTGTCCTCTTTTAAATGATAGTAAACAACAGAATTCACATTCACATTGAAGATCAAGCAATTTAATCCACTGCATGTTCAGTCTAATCATAATGATGATTTCTGCAATCATAAATTTACCTCTCCCGTGAACTTTACTTCGAAATTTTGAATAATTGTGTATCATGATGACATAATCAAAGGCCTGAAGGGACTGAAAGTCGACTCACACTATTACATAGAAGAAACTTTTGTATCAATAACCTCTCTCTATCTTTCAGTCATAAAGTCATGTGTAACATCTCATTCAGCCATTAAACATTGAGTTATATCTCATTCAGCCATTAAACATCGAGTTATATCTCTTTTAGCCATTAACTGGTAAGTTAACGACACACCTTATAATTTTAAAGTGAGAGTATATATATATATAAATTATTTTACAAATACCTTTTCGCTTGGGAAAAGGGGGACATATATTCATTTTGGTCAAAACCATAAGTATGGATCATATCCATTACAGGTCGGAGAAAGAATCTTGATAAATTCCTGTGGCATCAGTTGAATTCTGATCATAGTCAGCTTCAATCTAATAAGTAGCCCAAATAATAGGACATGTCTCACAATCTAGTATGTAGCCTAAATAATAGCCTAAATAATAGCCTAAATAATAGCCTAAATAATAGCCTAAATAATAGCCTAAATAATAGGACATGTCTCACAATCTAGTATGAAGCCTAAATAATAGCCTAAATAATAGCCTAAATAATAGCCTAAATAATAGCCTAAATAATAGGACATGTCTCACAATCTAGTATGTAGCCTAAATAATAGCCTAAATAATAGGACATGTCTCACAATCTATCATGTAGCCTAAATAATAGCCTAAATAATAGGACATGTCTCACAATCTATCATGTAGCCTAAATAATAGGACATGTCTCACAATCTATCATGTAGCCTAAATAATAGGACATGTCTCACAATCTAGTATGTAGCCTAAATAATAGCCTAAATAATAGGACATGTCTCACAATCTATCATGTAGCCTAAATAATAGCCTAAATAATAGGACATGTCTCACAATCTATCATGTAGCCTAAATAATAGGACATGTCTCACAATCTATCATGTAGCCTAAATAATAGGACATGTCTCACAATCTATCATGTAGCCTAAATAATAGGACATGTTTCACTAATGGCAATACCCGTCATAGCATTTCTCAAAAATATCCAAACGTCAAGTCGGGTATTTTAAGTCCACCTCGCAGAAAATGAAAGAACACCAAAAACTGGCAAACTACATAACACCAACAAAACCACCTGGAAGCAAGTCAGAGGTACGAGAGGTTTGGCTTTCCAGTTTACAAAAGGGAAAACGGTGTAAGAAACATCGAGTTTGTGAAGTTTTTGGAGCATTGTGATATTTGTTTTATTCTATTAGAGTAACTAGCGGAACCGAGTGATATTTTTTCTGTGTTTTGAACTGAATAAATTAGAAATCCTTTTTCTAGTTTTTATCGATATACAAAGCATCACAAAATGTATCATATCGTATGTCAAGGATCATGTATCGTATCAGCTAGAAAAAGTATCGTCCCATCCCTCATAAGGACTGCCAAAAATCATGTTATCATTCCTTCCAAGGTCTGCCAGAATTTTTTTTATCATTCTTTGATTTATTCCCAGAATTTTTATTTCCTATCCAGTTGTTGTTCATGGTTATAGTTTTCCAGTGCTTAACTGGCCAATTAAATGGTTCCATAAGCCTGTCCAAATTGGGAAGAAATCCGAAATAGCAATTATAAAGAGTGGAACATTAGGGGCAGATAAAACAAGAAGCAGTCCAAGCATGCTTTTCAGCAGTGGTGGTGGTGGTGGTGGGGGAGGGGGGGGGTCAACTTTGCTCTGATATTTTATTAAATGATTATCTGACTTTTGAAAGAGATTATGTACTAATTAAAGCAGTAAAGATGTTAACATACTACATGTAATCATATGTAATTCAGCAACTTATTCAATCATGTCATTTAATAATTCATATATTTAACAAGGTTTTTCTCTTTTTTTTAAAGAAATGTATGGGTCCTGAAAAACTTATTCCCCTGACAGAACTACCTGTGTTACTTGTTGGTAAAAGTTTCAAAAAACTCTGCAAGACACGAAATATTCTATCATATTACAATAATCCTAGACTTCATAAGGCATACATGTTTTCTTAAAGCAACATTTTTTTTTGTAGCTTGAATAAGCATTAGTAATGCCATTTTACCTGTATACATCAGATTAAAACTGTGTACACTCATTGCATGCAATCTGTTGCCTTTCATAGCACTTAAATCTATATGCACATACATGTGATGTTGTCATTATACATTCATAATTACATTACATCTGTGTGTATAACTCCCTTATGCTGCATTAAGACAGCTCAGATCTGACCTTTAGGAAATTTATAGCTTACACTTCACCAGGCATTTTTTTTTTATATCAGGTCTATATTCAGCTGCCTATACCTGATAAACACTTGTGTGTTTACATTGGGAGAACCTGACCAGTGTTTGACCTTCAGAAGCCAATTCTCACATCAAACTCTCCCACTCAACAGTTTCATAACTTTCAGGGCAATGATCTCCTTCCCACTTCCTCACTTCCTAGTAGCCCATTAGTATTCAAGTATATTGGGAAGAAATATAATCTTCTGCTGTTTCCCATGTTTCAACAATTTTGTATAAATCTTTTTTTCTATCTCTCTTAATTCTTCCTGTATTCAATAATTTTGTATGATAAATATTTTTTTCTCCGAAATTTTTTCTTGCATTAAAAAATGTCGTGTCAATTTTTTTCTTCATATTCATCACAAAAAAAGAAAGGGTTTTTAAAAATAAAAGTTATCTAATTATGCTTTGTTAGAATGTTTTTAAAACAATTCTCACTGGGAAAAGCAGTCAAATTCATAGGGTACCCAAAAACCACATTTAATAGCAGAAAACAGCCAATAACATTGGCATTGGTCACTTAGATCTCTAAGAACCACGGTTTGTCGTTTAAACAAGAACCTATCGCTATCTTCTATAACATTCCCGGTGTAGCCGGTTCCTTATGTACATTGATCGCATCAGTTGTACTAGATTTGAGTACTTTTCTGTTTACAATTTAATACTGTACCACAGGGATGTGACTCAGTACCTCAGAAATCAGAGGAAAACTGGTCAAATAGGGAGAAAAACACCTCACCCTACCAGAAATCAGAGGAAAACTGGTCAAATAGGGAGAAAAACACCTCACCCTACCAGAAATCAGAGGAAAACTGGTCAAATAGGGAGAAAAACACCTCACCCTACCAGAAATCAGAGGAAAACTGGTCAAATAGGGAGAAAAACACCTCACCCTACCAGAAATCAGAGGAAAACTGGTCAAATAGGGAGAAAAACACCTCACCCTACCAGAAATCAGAGGAAAACTGGTCAAATAGGGAGAAAAACACCTCACCCTACCAGAAATCAGAGGAAAACTGGTCAAATAGGGAGAAAAACACCTCACCCTACCAAGAAAAACATCATTATTTGTTACTTTAGATCAAACCCAAATACGTGTTTCCTTTTTGTTGAAAATTTGAGCCATTCATATGATTTCCTCCGATTAATTGATTGATGTTTTCCACCACACTCAACAATTTTTCAGTTATCTGGTGGCGTCTAGTTTTTATTGGTGGAAGAGAGAACCCAGATACAATGTATCTTGGAAGAGATCACCAACATTCCGAAAGTAAACTGGGAAACTTTCTCACTTACTGGCGCGAGCAGGATTCAAACCCGCGCCAATAGAGGTGAGAAGCTGTGTGGTGTTGAGCGCGATGCTCTAACCACTCGCCCACGGAGGCCCTGGATTTCCACCGAAAAGAGGACAAGTCACACCCCTGTTAACAGGATCACACAGGAACTGAAAATGAATGTCATTTAAAAAGGATTGAAACTTTCACACACAGGGTGACTGAGACTAGGATTTCTGAATACCCATGACAGTCTGTACACAAGTTGCCAAATATTACAGCTAGGACTTCAGGTGGCTAGTTTCACAAGACCATGTTCCAATACACACCAGAGCTAATAATGATGGAAAATCAGAAATTTTTGATAATCTATGAATTTATCGACAATAATTGGCTCATCACTCATCAGAGCATCGTGTTCACTGCTACCTGATTCCATGCACGCTTGAATGACTCTTAAATTTACTTTGAATATGAAATAATAGCAATTGAAACAAAACTGATAAACCAGTCCATATAAAAACCACTATGCTGGAGAAAAATTTATTTGAATGTTTAAGTAGTATTCATTGAAAATTGTTTTTTGATCATGTTTAAAACAATAAAATGTCTAAATGTGAGTTTTTCACGTCTTAGACAAGTTGTCCTAGATCCTGGGAAATTACTAAATACAAGCAAAAGGTGGCCTCATAGTTTTAAGTTTACTCTATCAGAAAACTTGTATTGACAACAGTTGTATGATTTAAACACCATACATACACAGGTGGTTCAAGCCCTACCTCAGACAGGTACAACGAACACCCATGTTCCACGGCCCCTACCCCAGACAAGTAAAACCAACACCCATGTTCCACGGCCCCTACCCCAGACAAGTAAAACTTTAAATAGCGGCATGGACTCCCCCTCAAGCACATGCTCTTTAAGCAAAGGGAGACAATACCATAGTACTGGCCCTTCACTTTACAGGAAGAAGAAGAAAACAAACATTCATGCTCCAAGGTATATTGTGTAAATATCCTGCCTCTCTTTGCCTCCATGTCAATTAAATCTATCTGGCATTAGAGTGTCCACAGACCTCAAAAGTCCGTGAATCATACTAAAAAAAGATTTAACTAAATTACGAAGTGGCATTAATTCTAAATACACTTTTTTGCATGAAATTCTTGATAGTGTAAATAGTATCAATATTCATAACAAGTGGATCCAGAAAAAATATCTTAAGAGAGTAAGTACCCTTTTTTTCAATAAAAATTAAATGACATCTAAATTAGTTTGATGCAAACAAATACCTTTTTTTAATTTTTATCATTTTGTTTTATTTATTTTGTTTTAAAGGGCAAGTATGCATAGAAAATGTTTAGATAACACAGTTACTCAAAATGGCTGCCCTCACGGCCCCAACTAATCGGGTCACCATGCCATACTTTACGTAACTACCAGTACTACAGAAAAAAGCAATAACGGAAATGATAATCTGTAATTACAGCCTCCCTCAATCATCCCAAACTACTGTCATTCAAGTAGAGAATAATGGTATCCCTATACTTCTAACGCACCATGGTTGATCTTCTTATCTTCATATTTCATAAGGTCAATGACATTTTAAGGAGGTCTATCTAAACGTTTTGCCCCCTCCCTATCTATTTGGGGTCAGTTATATACATTCTACAACTAACTTTTAAAAACTACACCCATCCCTATATCATAAAATACATTTCTTATGAAAAACAAACACACATGCAGTCCATTTCCCCGTCGAGGACCTCAACACATTTTTTAATTCATTGAATACACAGCAAAAACATGCGAGCGAAAAAATCAAAACAAACCGCGATGCACGACGATTTAAAAAGAGAAACCATAGAAGACATGCTGGCGGAGCGGATGAATAAGAACCCCTGACCGCCTTAGACAAGTTTCTCCTGCACGTGAAACCCCCCGGTCACTTTGTTTAACGAGGGCCACCCTGTGAACTTGCCTGGCCAAGGCATGATCGGCCATATTGGTTTTTTTTTTTTTTTTTTAGTGATCGCGGGGTCAACAGTAAATAGCTTGGATAAAAAACTGGTGATTTCACGAAAAATGGGCAATGCTTTAAGATACATACCGTTTACTGCGTAGACTCCACCCGCTAGCGCGCACAATAACAAGCTACATAGATACATGTGCGCCATTCAAACCCATACATCGGGGCGAATATTTGTTAACTTCAACGTAATGTTTGGATCCGGGCATGAATACATTTATTGAACCGAAGCACACCTTAAAGCCGCAACCCCTACGCCAATGTTATTGGAATGGAACACAAACAACAGAGAACGCGGCCAGTACTCCGAACGTCGGTTTATCAACGGATAAGAGGATTTTAAATTTTGTTGGGGAAAACGATTATCGTAATCATTTCTGGTTCAAAAGTCACAGATAAAGAGGCGGATCAAATGTAAATGTTAAATGTAAATAATGAGAACACATATATATGGCATAGGCATTGATTGTTCAAATGCGTGGGCGAGAGATATTAAACTACCGTTAATACGATATCGATAAACCAGAAGAAGATATGATGAGAATAGATTGTTAAAAAATAATCTTGTAGATAGATCTGTATTGCATATAATCTACAATCATTGAGTGAAAGCTACGACACACGGCATGTGACAGTGTTTAAAATTCTAGATACGAGACACCTTTTATACAGTATAGAGAGAGGGAGAGAGTTGAGACTCTCTCTCTCTCTCTCTCTCTCTCTCTCTCTCTCTCTCTCTCTATATATATATATATATATATATATATATTGACTGGCAATATATGGGAGAAAGTTGTTGGGTTGGGGAGGGGGTAATTAAGTTATTTGGTTTGGGGAGGGGGGGGGGGTTGTTGTTGTTGTTTAAAACCCCATACTGTTTTCAAATTTTATAGGGGTGAGATAATAGTTTCATGCATGGTGTTGGTTTTTTATACAGGAATAAGTCACTAATGTAATTTGGTTTCATTCAGAGCATCTGGCTTACATTTCTCGAGAAAAAAATATCAAATTTAAGTTTGAATTTTCTTTTATTTGAGCAGTCAAAATTTGAGTGGACTTTAAAAGGTAGCTCCATTCTCAAGTGAATTACCATATTAATGATTGAAAGTGGAAAAACTATATCAATTAATCAATAATGAAAGAAATTTTGTTACCTTTAGTACTCATGTCAACATCAGAAAATCGCACAATTTCATTCAAAGGAATAATAGAAATACACAAAAACTTGTTACATTGACCAATTTTTATTGTCAACAGTTAAAACAAAACCAGCTACTTTATACATATGACTAAATTGATTGTGGATATCACAGAAATCATTGTACATACAGAAAATACCAACAGAGGAGTTATTGCCCTTGACAACATTTTTTTTTTTTTTTTTTTTTGTATATATGGAAAATAAAAACTATTATTTTATTCAGTAAATAAAATTACTACAAAAGATATATTTCTATCATATATATGCAAAGTTTAATATTGAATAAAGATTTTGCCAAAACCTATGACGTCACATGTTGGTTTTTTTTTTTTCGAGAAATTCAGGCCTGGAAAGGTTTTCTAACATAAGTTTATAAACCTTATTTTTCTGTCATTAAAATAATACATCATAATTTTGCAACAAACATTTTTCGCACTGACCAAAATGACATTTAGTATTGCTTTAAAGAACTGATAAAAAGAAATGTCTTCCTGTAAACAAAATATGAATGGTTTCGACATTTTTAAAGACACATGTATAGCCTAATCTTTATATATGTATATATATAAAACTCTAAACACTTTTTTGAAATATTTCGACCGTGTTACCGGTCTTCTTCAGTCGTGTTTATCTCTCATAGCAACGTAACGCACGAACCCAAGACCCTCAGAGTGTTTAGAGTTTTTTCTGTATTTTATATTACTTCCAAAAAAGAGACCTTATATATATTTATATATATATATATATATATATATATATATATATAAACCTCGAAAGCCTCTTGTGGTGATATCTCGATATGGGTGAAAAATATAAATTATCTGCTAGATCACGATTGACATGTAATCCTTGAAACAACACCAACGTAGACTGATGCCCTCGCCATGGAGCCGGAGTATAAAGGTAGTGTATTGGTTCAGATGGTAGGGATAATTCTCACCTAGAATCCAGGTATCAGATTCACAGGTAGTTCAGTGTACGATTAATTATTTCATGTTTACTGTTGGTAGCAGAGGATATATATTAGTCCCCATTCTATCGGATTTCTCCTGAATAAATCTGTGAATATGTCACCCTACTGACCTAGTTGGTGTATATAATAAATATATCAAACTAGTTAATGTAAAACTTATACGGTACCAATCTTGATGCACCAGATGCGCATTTCGACAAATAGTGTCTCTTCAGTGATGCTCAACCGAAATGTTTGAAATCCTAAATAACGATGAAGTTTTGGCACAGTTTTTCGCTATAATAGCTCTAAAACAAGAGCTATATGCGTGAGGGAGATAATCCTTAATATGATAAGTCAGTGGCGCGGATCTAGAGGGGGGAGATACGGGGGTCGCATTCCCCCTTTGAAGTAAACTTGATGTAAATTTTGTATTCAAAGTCAACCGGATAACATTCATCTTATCTGTAAACCAACAAAATAAAAGGTGTCCTTCATTCAAGATCCCCAGCTATGGGATAATTTACATCAATGTTGTGGTAAATATACGATTGAAATTTAAAAGTTTTACAGTTTTATCAATAAGTTAGTGCTCATATTTAAATCTCTATTTCGATATTCCTTCGTGTTTCAGAAATTTTATCTTTTTGATTCCGGATAGGTGTATGGAATTTTTAATGCAAATATTCGTAACCTGGGATATTTTAACAAATTTTCAAACAAGATATAAAGATTGTACGACGTAAACATATTTTAGTATTGAATACAGGATGATCCAAAAATATCGTTTTCTATTCATGCCGTCACGCGCTCTCACACCAGCAAGCAACGCACCTTCGCACTCTCACGCCAACAAGCAACGCGCCTTCACGCCGCCATGCTAACAAGTTTCGCACCGACAAGCAATGCGACGTCACTCTAAAACAACTTAACACAACTCGCCTTCGCGCCAGCAAGCAATGCTAACACCACAGGGGCTAAGCCCGTTTTGGGCCCGAACTCTGTGATACCATAAATATAGACGCAGACTTCAGGCCCAAAATGGACTTAGCCCCTATGGCTAACACAACTCGCCTTCGCGCAGACAAGCGCGATATGTGTAAAGTTGTGTTAGCGTGACTGCGCGTTGTTTGTCGGCGCGAAGGCGAGTTGTGTAAAATTGTGTTAGCGCGAAGGCGCGTTGCTTGTCGTCGTGACGGCGCGAAAGCGCGTACGTTGCTTGTTGGCGTGAGGGCGCGTTGCTTGTTGGCGTGAGAGCGCGAAGGCGCGTTGCTTGTTGGCGTGAGAGCGCGAAGGCGCGTTGCTTGTTGGCGTGAGAGCGCGAGGGCGCGTTGCTTGTTGGCGTGAGAGCGCGAAGGCGCGTTGCTTGTTGGCGTGAGAGCGCGAAGGCGCGTTGCTTGTTGGCGTGAGAGCGCGAAGGCGCGTTGCTTGTTGGCGTGAGAGCGCGAGGGTGCTTTGCTTGTTGGCGTGACGACGTGTTGTGATTAACACCTATGCTCGGCGCTTACGGCCTTTGAGCAGAAGAGATCTATCTTTTTCGTGCCACACCTGCTGTGACACGGGACCTAGATTTTTGCGGTCCCGTCCGAAGGACACCTCCCCCCCCCCCCTTTAGTCGTCTCTTACGACAAGCAAGGGGGTACTGAGGCCCTATTCTAACTCGGATCCCCACGGGATTAAAATGTTGAAGTACCACCATGAAGCAGACATGAATATCATTAGATTTTGAGCTTCGGAAGACTGCAGAAAGTGCTTAAGGTGGCTCACTACACCCTGAAATAGTTTCTCGGATCAGTACGAATTGATTTAATCATAAAAGATATGATGATATATTATATGTTTATAAATAGAATGCGATGGCAATACATATCCCGTATATATATCCTATATTTACACATGCCATTTCGGGAAGCATTTGTTGTATAAGTCTCCGTATAAAATCGTTACTATGGTGTCCGGATAGGGCCATTTGCAAAAGCGTGACTGCGCGTTAGTCACAACACGCCGTCACGCCAACAAGCAACGCGCCTTCGCGCTCTCACGCCAACAAGCAACACGCCTTCGCGCAGACAAGCAACGCGCCTTCGCGCTCTCAAGCCAACAAATAACGCGCCTTCGCGCAGACAAGCAACACGCCTTCGCGCTCTCACGACAACAATCAACGCGCCTTCGCGCTCTCACGCCAACAAGCATTACGCCTTCGCGCAGCGTTACTTGTCTGCGCGAAGGCGCGTTGCTTGTTGTCGTGAGAGTGCGAAGGCGCGTTGCTTGTCTGCGCGAAGGCGCGTTCCTTGTTGGCGTGAGAGCGCGAAGGCGCGTTGCTTGTTGGCGTGACGGCGTGTTGTGACTAACGCGCAGTCACGCTTTTGCAAATGGCCCTATCCGGACACCATACGTTAATTTATAATAATTGTTTAATACAGCAAGACTTTTCTAAACCGGCCGGCTCTCGGACCGATAAAAACGGCCGGTTTATAGGGATGGCCGGTTTACCGAAAATTTAGCATTTAGAGACATTTTTATCTCAATATTGTCACAGTAGGTACTGTTCACTTTGTTCTGGTGATCTATGATAAAATATCGGTAGAGTTTAAATTAGTCCGTTTCTACCTGCAGGTAATTATAAATTCTCGCTGAAATCATCTAATTTTGAACTGAATATCTATAACAGGATACTTAAAGAAAACACAGAAGCCTATTATTAGAATTTCTCTTACCTATAAACACTATGTTTACATTCATTGCTTATATCATTAACAAATTTGTTTTGACGTTTTTAAAAAGAGTACAGTAGTAAATATGAAATTGTAATTTAAATATTTCTTAGGAATTTTAAGTCTATGGAAAACAAGAAAATTATTTTATTATTTAATAATTATCATTAACAGTCATGGGTTTGTTCTTTATCAACTGCCACTTATATCCATTCGATAGTATGGTGCAACAATATGGCGTTTGATACTTATTCATTTTTCATTCATTATGTTCCTAACTGGGTTTTTTTTTATACTTTGTACAGAATTTGGAAGGATACCTTGGATTAGCCAAGTGTCACTTAATACCCATGATAGCACAGGTAAACAATAGAACTTAGGGAGGCCACATGTGTTTTTCACACTTCCGGTAGATAATTTCCCACCTGGCCGGTTGGTCAGTCGATTTGGACACCTGGCCGATTTTGATCGCCCTCTGGCCAACATTTTCTAGTCTTCAAAAAGTGGCCGGTAGCATAAGGGTAATTTTTGTTAACAAATGTACTTTAAAAAGTGGCCGATGTCCGGTTTTCAGGGTGGCCGGTTTGAGGCGCGAGTCGGTAGTGAATTTTTGCCAATGAAGTTGAATTTTTGAACGAGAAAAAAGTATCATTCTTATTCTTGTTAAAATTGCAAATGAAATGTACTTAACACCGCTCTCTGCTACCATGTCTTGTAGAGGGGTTATTGGAATTGTCAGTCTTGTTTTTCAAGAAATTTTATAAAAACAAGATGATTGTGTAGTAGTTCGCCCGTTTACACAGGATATTTGGGTTGTGCAGTAGATCAACCAAAGTAGAACAATGAAAGTAAAGTGAAATGTTTTACAAAATATTTTACTGGTTATTGGAAATCGATAGTCCGTCATTTCCACAGCATTTGGAATTCATATATTTTGTAAGATTTTTTTTTGGTTTAAATTTTATGTCGTACGTATGTACTAACATTCGTACTATCATATGATCGAGAAATTATAGCAAAGACAGTTCATAAAGAAGAACCCCAGGGAAGATCCCAACATTAACTATACAAACTACATATAGATACAGCATAGATCCCAACATTAACTATACAGACTACATATAGATGCAGCATACATCCCAACATTAACTATACAGACTATATATAGATGCAGCATAGATCCCAACATTAACTATACAGACTACACATAGATACAGCATAGATCCCAACATTAACTATACAGACTACATATAAATGAAGCATACATCCCAACATTAACTATACAGACTACATATAGATACAGCATAGATCCCAACATTAACTATACAGACTATATATAGATGCAGCATAGATCCCAACATTAACTATACAGACTACACATAGATACAGCATAGATCCCAACATTAACTATACAGCCTACATATAGATACAGCATAGATCCCAACATTAACTATACAGACTACATATAAATGAAGCATACATCCCAACATTAACTATACAGACTACACATAGATACAGCATAGATCCCAACATTAACTATACAGACTACATATAAATGAAGCATACATCCCAACATTAACTATACAGACTACATATAGATACAGCATAGATCCCAACATTAACTATACAGACTACATATAGATACAGCATAGATCCCAACATTAACTATACAAACTATACATATAGATACAGCATAGATCCCAACATTAACTATACAGACTACATATAGATACAGCATAGATCCCAACATTAACTATACAGCCTACATATAGATACAGCATAGATCCCAACATTAACTATACAGACTACATATAGATACAGCATAGATCCCAACATTAACTATACAGACTACATATAGATGCAGCATAAATACTGGACACATGCATGTTACTTTAGACTTACCAATGTTAATCTGATTTACTATCGTTCCAGTGATAGCGTGTCACTTGATTGAACGTTTAGATTTCAATGAAACAGGTCTCACTTTTGTTTGTTCTCATTGACCAATCACATTGAAAGAATAACAGCCTGGTCATCCAGATTTAGTTTCTTTATTTCCTTATAAAGCTATACAACTCATCGGTTATAAATACAAAATATTTACAAATATATACAAATAAGACAGTAGAGGGTGAGTAGACATACAGATACAATTTTGAGGACATAAAATCAAAGCATTTGAACATGCATATAACAATACACGTTAATGATATGTCGTAGCCAGTACAGAATTCATAAGTTACATGAAGATCGAAACTTTGTAGCCTGTTGTAGTAACTCTCCTTAATTATTGAGTTCTTTTGTATTATTTACACTAAGAAGCTTTACTAATTTGAAGACACTGGGTTTCTTGTAATAACATTTTTTGATATATTCAATTCTTAAATCGTTATAGAAAGGGCATTTTAAAATAAAATGAAATTCGTCTTCTAACTCATTTAAGTTACAAAATGTACAAATCCTATTACTTCTTGAAATAATTTTATGCCTGCCCTTCTCAATGTTCAAAGATATAGAAACCATACCCCCAATCAGTGAGTGAAATTTGCATACTCGATCAAAAGAAATGACGCGCTGTTGTTGGGATGATACCTTCGCTATGTTTTATAAATAGATGAGAAGATCTGCTCCGACGTTCAGGAGCAACGGACGATGTAAGGACCAATCAGTCAAGGACAACATAATTATCTGTTCCGTGCGCCCAAATTGTACTAAAAACCACTTTTCTAGATCACACTATCGTTCAAATAACAATCCGTGATGTTCTAAACCAAGTATCGGAAAAATCAAATTGTTGATCAGAATTTATTGCTGTGTTGCATGTCATTTCATTTCCCGTAACCAACTGTACATTCAATATATTGTATATAGACTGTGCGATATAACACAAAAATAAGGGAGGAAATCCGACTCCTTGATTGACGACAATTTCCCTTTCATTCCACGCGCAGTGTATCTATTTATTTCTTATGAAAATAGACCCGTTGGTGTGATACTCATGTTTTTGTTTGAATATTAGTTTATACGTCCCATTTGAGATTTTTTTTTCACTCCGAGACGCCACCAGCTGTATGTTAAGTAACACGAATGTTGACCTATGTATGACCCTCAAGGCCGTACTAGTGAGAGTTCTTTAAACGCCTGCCGCAACGCATGATCTCCGTTTTCAAGGTCATTTCCAAATTAAATTCACTTCTAATATCGGGCTCTTGGTGAAGAAACCATCATATATCAAACGGAGAGGGAGCAGTTACTTGTTAAAGATTGTTCCCATTCTTTTTTATTTATGCAATAAAATACATATGTATGTTCAAAACAAACGTCTGCGGTTTGGCACGGCCCTGGAATCGAATCAAGGCCTTCCGAATGGAACCGGGGCCTTCCGACTGTGTACTGCATTACTACACTAAGTTACCTCATTACTTATAGTTGTACTACTTTACGGACAATTTTATTTTGGTAACTGCTTTTTAATATACACCCATGCACTGAGAGAAAGAGAGAGAGGAGAGAGAGAGAGAGAGACAGAGAGAGAGAGACAGAGAGAGAGAGAGAGAGAGAGAGAGAGAGAGAGAGAGAGACGTGTATTGCTCTGATGACGACACGTGTATTGCTCTGATGACAACACATGTTTCTACATCATTGATGCACGGTATTCGGAATCATTGTAAGATGTTGACTTTGCTACCATCAGAGAAGCGCGCGGATCCAGACTTGAAATTTTCCCTAGGTAGTGGGTTCCACCCCCATACCATTTACAATTTTTCAGGGATCCTATTGAAACTAGGAATTAATAATTAGTATTTTACAAATGGAAATGCGTAAAAATAGACAAATGTATTCATTTTCTGGGAAGAAAAAGAAGTAGGTGGAGGGGGGGGGGGGGGAGATCGGACCCCAATCCACCATCCTCCTGAATGTATGCCTGACATACGGTGTAATGACAATCACAAAATAGGATAATAAAAATCTAAGTTTAATAGTAGGGCGAGGATTAGGTTTATCGGGTATGCTGTATAATATAATATAATGTATTATTACATGTATATACTTTCAATTTCATCTCTTCTTTTTTCTTTAAAAGTTTGCGGGCATATATCACACGATATATGCCCGGAAACATTCCGGCCCGCAAACATTACGTCACAATCAAATTTTTACGCCGTTAATTTTTAAATTTTTCGTGTTTTTCATCTTTTACTCAGTTAAACCGATAAAGTTATTGTCAAAAATAAAATTATTGTTAGTTTCTAAATGAAATTGAAAGTATATAATAAAAAGGTTATAGACTTCGTATAAATATAATATAATATAATGCTGGTCATTCCCTTGCATCAATGGCGAATTTTTAAAGAGGAAATCAGAACAATTTAACATTGTACATAAGCCTAATCCTTAACACAATAATTAAATAGTTCAGCATACGCAATTACTGTAGTAAATAGGTCTAACTGTAGATCCAAGTTTGCTATATTGTACATGTTTTTTTTTAATGTTTTTTTTTTTTATTATTATTATTATATAGGATACATTGGGATTCAATCACAAGTCTAGAATTAATGAAGATGACCGTGGTCATTTGATGCCACATATTTTCACAAACAGTACAATAACGAATTACTCTATCATAGTAAAGTGGGTCGATTGATTTTCATTTTGTAAAAACACGAGAGAGAGAGAGAGAGAGAGAGAGAGAGAGAGAGAGAGAGAGAGAGGATGATGAAACATGACTATTTTTAACAAGTTGACGGAAGTTGAGGACAGAAGTGCACCATGAGGATAAAACTTTTGTCCCTATTATTACGTCACTGTACACGTGACCCAGGGAAGATACAAGATATTACAATGGTGGGACAAGTGCTGTGGGAACATGTTCTCACTACTATTCTCTCTCTAAAGGATTTTTTTCATAATTCGAAAGAGAGTATTAGATAAACTGAAGCAAAATATCACTTTAAACTTTTTCCAAAATAGACTTGATTTTTCTCACCTTATTTCTTCTCTCGGATTAAGACCACCCCTTAACTTCCCCTCGATTTAAACTTTTTTTTTTTTTTTTTTTTTTTTTTTTACTTCGAATAGAAAATAATGGAATGGTATTAAAGATTTTTTATTGCAGTCTATGTGGGATCCTGAAAGTGATACACAGTTCCTGAAACGTTCTATTGTACTTCCGCGTGCGTTCATCGTGCGTCCTCTGTGCGCGCGCGCGCTCTCTCTCTCTCTCCCTCCCTCCCTCCCCCTCTCTCTCTCTCTCTCCCTCCCTCCGTCCCCCTCCCTCTCTCTCTCTCTCTCTCTCTCTCTCTGCGTTCACCGTGCGTCCTCTGTGCGTGCTCTATGCGCTCTCAGTTCACAGTTTTGCGTTCACTGTTCACCAACCGCTCCCGCTCAGCGTTCACAAAGCATTCATAGTTCGCTCACCGTGCGTTGACTGTTCTTCAGCGTTCAGTTTTAGCCCCTTTCACACTGTCACGGAATAGGCGCCGGATCAATCTGGATTGTCAATCCGTAATGGTCCGTGACAATTCGTGATCACCGTGTACAAACCGTATATGCATTCGGCGTCGTCCAGGACCACCCAGCTTGGTCAAGCCAAACCGGGGAAAAATCAAACATTTTTGATTAATTCCCTCCGGATCATTCCCGGAAGAAAATCCTCCGTATTGATCCATATAGGTACCGTGTACCTCCGTGTACTAGCCCTAACCGAGAGGTTCTTGTATCAACCGAGAAGTCCGTGTATCAACCGAGAGGTCCGTGTATCAACCGAGAAGTCCGTGTATCAACCGAGAGGTCCGTGTATCAACCGAGAAGTCCGTGTATCAACCGAGAAGTCCGTGTATCAACCGAGAAGTCCGTGTATCAACCGAGAAGTCCGTGTATCAACCGAGAAGTCCGTGTATCAACCGAGAAGTCCGTGTATCAACCGAAGTAACCGTGTAAAGTCCGTGGTCGTCCGTGTACGAAACTTTTCTGCATGATGAACACGGATGTTTAAGGTTTGTATACGGATTGTTCCCGGTAACTACAGTCGTTTGCCTAGTTCCGGATCACATTTTCATTAACGATTGGTATAATCCACGAAGATACTGTAGGTTTTAATCGTCTTGTGAGAAGATCAAAAGTTACTTAAATGAAAAATAGCTAAAATTATTTGAAAATCGTGGTAAATATCACCGGCCTTTGCATTTTCGATAACTGTGTTCATAGGCCAGTTCCGAATCACACTGCCAGTTCCGAATCACGGAGATGTTTGAAACGACTGCAGGCCGATTCGAACTTTTACTAACCCGATCCTACTTTCAATCGGTCCGAAACTTTAAATCAGTACGCGTGTAGGTTTATTTCGCTTAATATATACCTAGTTTTTGTAGAAATCAAATCAAACACTAGTTTAAATTAATCTTTACATTATTGACGTTTTATATATTGAACAATATTCAAAGCTTCACATTTAGGCATTGGCATGCCAAAATTGCGGCATTCAAAATTCTCTTATGGTAACTCCATACTCGCAGTTTTATCTGATACAAGTTTAATTGTGTATTTATTTCCATTCATTAGAGTTAAAACTAACAAATTATGAAATAAAATACATAGGTCATCACACTTTTAAAGATGCGAGACGTACATAATCAGAATCATATATCACCGTCAGAAAATTGCAATTTTCATTAAACAGCGTTATCAAAATCTCATAAAAACTGGTTATGACGATATAGTAGTATTCATAACAATTTCATGAAACTGTATCTTCACAAAAATATACAAAATGTATGTAAAAAATAAAGGAAATCATTGCATAATAGACTTGATAAAGAAATCAATAGCAACAGAGTTATTGCCCTTGGATTCAATATTTTGAAACGTATCATTGATTATTCATCTATAACTTAGACTTTTGAAATATTTTATTTTTTAACAAGATTTTTTACAGTAACTATAGGAAAAGACTCCAACAAAATTTATGTTCTTATCATGCATAAATCTAAATAAATCATTGATTTTGCAAAATCTGATGACATCACAGGAGGGTGGAATTACTTCTGATCTTCTCGCAAGACGATTAAAACCTACAGTATCTTCGTGGATTATACCGCTAGCAATCGTTAATGAAAATGTGATCCGGAACTAGGCAAACGACTTTACAAAGTATCTGGAATATCAACTGTGAAAATTCTATAGAAAACTCCAGTCTACTCGTCAATATGTCACATCGAGAAATTTCATAAATCAATATCCGAGGACTTGTTGTGTGGATGATCATATAGTGGTTTTTTTTTGGGGGGGGGGGGTGGTGGAAGGGGGGAGGGCTTCAAACATCGAAACACTTTTTTTTTATCTCATCTAACTGACCATTAATAATGATTGGTATTTTGCTCATTGAAATATCTTCGCAAAATGCAGATAAATAGAGGCTCAGTCTGGTACATTATTTGTCAAGTTTTCAAGATTGGCATATTTGGTTGGTTTCTTTTATTCATATTCTTTTACGGGGGCGCTTTTTTTCCACAAATCTACAATTTTTACACAGAAGTACATATGTATGACGTCAAACAGAAATATGTTATTTCAGTGACAATCACTGCAATTAGTGACATCAATGTAATTAGTGGCTCGAGGCATCTACAAGTACTACAACTTGTAGTATTCATTCTTGCGTCATAAACATCAGGGGAGTCACTTTCTGTTCATGCAATATTTCCGCTGTTTCCACTCCCCATGTACAATATTGGTTGCGCCCCCTCCCACTTTTTTATGGCAGTAGTGTGCGGTGGCGGACTAGTAATATTCCTACTGAATTGGTTGCGCCTCCTCCCACTTTTTTATGGCAGTAGTGTGCGGTGGCGGACTAGTAATATTCCTACTGAATTGACTCCCTCTCTTCCTTACACTCCCACTTTGAAAAGCGATGCAGCAGGTCTGTACATTACCAGCATTTCATGAGAAAAATTGCACGCAATACTTGTACTGCCACTGCAATGTAACGCGCTTCTACATCCGCCACTGTAATTTATCTCACTTCTAGATCCGCCAGTGCAATGTAACGCCCTTCGAGATCCGCCACTGCAATGTAACGCCCTTCGAGATCTGCTGCTTTAGAGTAACTCCTTTCTAGATCCACCACTTTAATGTAACTCCCTTTTTAGAGATCCGCCACTTTAATGTAACCCCGTCTAGATCCGCCACTGCAGTGTAATTTCCTTCTAGATCCACCACTGTAATATCTGTTAACAGAGTGAGTACAGTATACGGTATATGAGTATACGAGTACTGGAAACTGTACATAGCTTGTAGGGTGTTTTTGAAGGAGTTTTTGATTACATAGAATTACTGGTGAATGGATGCATAAAAGAAGTATATAACTTACTAACTTGTCCTTCTACTAATTAATGTACATCTGTGGTTGTTCCAGTGCGCCGTGCCCCCCCCCCCCCCCTCACAAATATGATCCAATTCTTATAGAAAAATATCCAAAATTCCTAAAATATAATTATGTATGTACGTCTTATTTTGTCAGAATTCGATAGTTTCAAGGGGATTCCCCCTGCCCCCACCAGAACATTCCACAGGGTGTTTCTATAGGGGGTCTGCTACCGTGTCTCCCGGTGAGAAATTCCTGGATCCGCCACTGATAGCAATTGTCATAAAGCTACACAAAGATGACGAATGATTGAAATATCCATTGAACAAAAGAGACCAAAAATTCAAACAATTTAAACCCAGAATTGCTTACAAAGTACAAGTACCTCGAAACTTCAACTCTCCTTTATGTAATTTTAACGACTATTATTTCACATGCACAAAGGTCAAACCTAGGTTACCTTTGTCATATTTGGAAACAATATATATAATAGAAAAAAAAATCATATGTAGTCTTTTTCTCAATAAATCACTCGCTGCAGGAGTCTGACAGGGGCCGCTCTATTTAATAGCTGAGAAGCTTTGGCGTGAAAACTACTAGCAGGGATATCAGATTTCTACACAAAATCAATATCTATACCCAAAAGCTTTATCTTGTTCTGCCAGAAAATTTTTGCGTCATTAATTTTGAAAATAGGTTTTAATAGCAATGGATTTTTGTTATTTTAGAATCAAATCTAAATGTCAGTAAATGTACTCTCTCTCTCTCTCTCTCTCTCTCTCTCTCTCTCTCTCTCTTAAACTTGAAATGAAAATTTTCCATCTTCAAATGGGGACCCCCCCCCCCACACACACAAAAAGAAAAACAAAAAACAAATAAATAAATAAATAAACCAGGAATGTGGGCATGGTACCCTAATCATCACCAAAATATTTCACTAGTTGTGACCAAAAAAAAAAAAAACCCAACCAAAAACAAAAACATGAAAACCAAACAAACAAAAAGAAAAGATGAAATATGAAAGCCCTATGACCATCCATTCAGAAATCGTACATATGTAGCCAAGGTTAAAGTTTTTGCCGACAAACAGACGAACAGAAAAACCAACATGCCCCCGATATTCACCGATCACGGAGGCATAAAAACAGACATTTGAGATTTGCTTTTGGGCATGTTTTTGCGAGAGTTACCCCTCTTTTTATGCTTCTCAGGATAAAGTTTGGGATATGAACGTAAATTTAAAAGAATTCATAATTTGCTCTTGCGATGTTTGGTCAGTGATCACAATAAACTAAAAATACGGATTCCTTTTGTAGACCGACCAATGTTCAGTGTATTCATCATGGTATGGAAAGTTTCTCTTCATCAGTAATGTTAACACACCTTCACAGATTGTACCCTGCGTGTGCGCTTCATCTCATTCCTCTAGTCCCAGCCTATCATTCCGTTAAAACTTTTTACGATTTTCGGATTTCTTAATTTGTGACTATCGTATAACGGTAGGAAACAGGTGAAAATATTCGCGACCCGATCCCTAAAGGGTAACAAATTACATGATCCCTAAAGGGTAGCAAATTACATGATCCCTAAAGGACAACAAATTACATTCTGTGTTTCCAATTTCTGCGGTCACATTATGCCTATCTGTATGTATCGATATAAAGTGTTTGTGATTGTAATTTTTTGCGGATTTTCCCTATCCGCAAAATTCCGCGAAAAATGGTCAATGACAGAAAATTGCCATTATAAGATATAATGTACAGAGAAAGACTGGGCGGGTTATTTTGATGTTAACATGTTTGAATTTTTCAGAAACTAGATAAGGTCACATTGTCCTTTCATCCCGACAGAAACAAAAGCTGTACCAGCTCTCCTCCCTTTAAAAAAATCTTTTGGGTTTGTTTTAAAGAGTACTGGAATTAGTACACAATGAAATCAGTATAAAACTGACTTATAAATGCAATTTGTAGATATTGAAATTTGAAAGGTAAACGCAGACTTGAATCTGAGGAAGGAAAACATAAAATCAGAAAACGTATTATGGACGTACATGTGATTTAAGTATACAGGGGCCCGTTTTACAAAAAGTCGTAAATCTTAAGTCCTAAGTCATAAATTTGAAGAACTTACGACAGATCGTAGGACCGTTTTACAAAACGTATCGTAATCGTATATCGTAAATTCTTTTGTCGCAAGTCGTATATGGAACTCTTCAGCGCATGAAGTTGTAGAATTGAACATAGATACCGCGCGAAACCCGACGCTTTGACGCGCAGACACTGGGGAGGAAAGAAAATTGGAGCAAATTAACTTTAAATTATACATGTATATTTGCATTGCTAATTAAGCGAAGTAAATTTATTCAATTCAATCTATTGATTTACCAAACATGTTGGCATACAATCTTAATTGATACATTAATTAATAAACTACTAATTCATACTAACAGTTCATATACAAGTATATATATTTGACATGTATCTGTGACATTAAACTGTATGTATAATTTAGTATTGCATATAACAGTAGCTAAATGTAACTAATTTGCAAAAGTAGTTTTACAAAACTGACAAAAAACGATTTTCTTTTGAAATACATGGTTTTGAATATCTGCCAGTTTCAATTTATAAAGGGTGGGCAGATATTTTTAGCTTTGTTAATTTAGAGCGTACTACTTTCGCAGTTGAAAATTTCAAATAGTTGTGTAATATTCATGGTTATTTCTATTATTAAAGATACGAGAATTTAATGTCTATATATACCTTTTTGATGATATACTGTACCCCCCCCCCCTTCCCAAATTAAGAAGCTTCACATAAGTATTGTTGAACCTTTTCTTCTCACCCATTAAATGTACAAACATATTGATGATCCATCATTGTAATCACAGGGACCTGAAGTATGGACATTAATTACTACCCCCCCCCCCCTCCTTTCTGATTTTTTTTTTTTTTTTGGACACTAGATTTATTTTACTGGAAGAAGGCCAATCCCTAACGTGAAACGATTACCTCAGTTGGGATGGGATAGACAGGGAATCCACACATTTTGAAGAAAATATCGCCAAAATAAACCAAGGGGGGGGGGGGGGTAGTTAGGCACCTGACTGTAGCCAAAACCTGTTGATTGAATGTTAACCATGAAGCTGATCAATACATGTACATATAAACAATTCTTAATTACTGCATAGTATGTTATAAGCAAGCATTTTGTTTTTACATACATTGTATATACAAATGATGCACATGCATTTATATTCGAGTTACAAGACTAAGGTGTGTGTGTGTGTGGGGGGGGGGGGGGGGGGGGGGGGGTTCGGATTGCTAATTATAAGTTAGTCGTGCTAATGCATGCATATTATATGAATAAATTGACTTATTATTTGATCTCAAATTATATCTTAATATTAATTACATATTTCATACTAGGCGATATAAAATCATAATTTTACAGGTACGTGGCTGTATCAAGTGGTCTGATATAGGGCGGAAAGGTGAATCTTTGCAGTTCGTTAATGGCTATATAACAAGCAATATGATGGATGATGGTACTTGTTGGGGAGGGGGGGCAAATTATTAATTAATTAATTCACTCACAATTTCTTTTTCCATTTGAAATACATTACAAACGTACTAATAGGCCTAACTGATAATTTAATGGATGGGGGCGGACGTGGAAAAGGGTTAGGGATTAATTCACTCACAATTTCTTTTTCCATTTGAAATACATGTACACATTTACATACTAATAGGCCTAACTGATAATTTAATGGAGGAGTGGACGTGGAAAAGGTTTAGGGATTAATTCACTCACAATTTTTTCCTGATACCGTGTCTTTTTCAAACATACTAATAATTTGTATAAATCTACCATGGTATTGGATAACACTGTGCATATAAATGATGTACTAGTACTTGCATACATGTATAATATAGACCTACAGAACTAGGCCTAACTACATGTGGATGGGTGTGTCGAAATAAGATCTGATATGACATGCATACTTTCTTTTTAAAAATGCTTAAAGTAGTCAACATCATCATGATCATTGGAAAAAATATGGTCTATGCGGGAATATACAAACATTGTAAGAACACTTGCTACATTTGTTTGATCCGCGCACTGACGGAAATATACGAGTACGTAACCACATTTTGTGTGACGCAGTCATCAGAGGAAGTGACGCATAGTAGTAAACAAAGGAGGCAGGACAGGCCTTTAGTATATTTCCGTCAGTGCGCGGATCAAACAAATGTAGCAAGTGTTCTTACAATGTTTGTATATTCCCGCATAGACCATATTTTTTCCAATGATCATGATGATGTTGACTACTTTAAGCATTTTTAAAAAGAAAGTATGCATGTCATATCAGATCTTATTTCGACACACCCATCCACACGTAGGCCTAGTTATGTACGCCTATATTATACATGTATGCACTTACATGTACTAGTACATCATTTATATGCACGGTGTTATCCAATATCATGGTAGATTTATACCAATTATTAGTATGTATGAGAAAGACACTGTATTGGGAAAAAATTGTGAGTGAATTAATCCCTAACCCTTTTCCACGTCCGCCCCCATCCATTAAATTATCAGTTAGGCCTATTAGTATGTTTGTAATGTATTTCAAATGGAAAAAGAAATTGTGAGTGAATTAATTAATTAATAATTTGCCTCCCCCCCCCCCCCCAACAAGTACCATCATCCATCATATTGCTTGTTATATAGCAGACAATAATGAATCATGGTATGTATTTGAATAACAGCTGGTACAGCCTTGCTTTGGTTTGTAGGATGCTCTACGTCTCCCCGCACTAAATCTGTTAACTCGTAGAGATACCGCCTGGGCAAACGATACCTCTCGACTTCCTCATCATCACTGAAGTAGTCCAACGGATTATTTCTATCGCGAAACACCCGCAACGCACGTTTTTATGAGTCTCATTCATAACATTAAACATTAGAAATGCAGCCATGTTGAATTATTTTAATAACCATAGTAACAAAGATTTTATGGAGCACTTACGACAAAACTTGGGACATAGGGTCGCCCCCGGGCGGTCGTAGACTTTTAAGGCCGAATTTCATCGTAACTCGTAAATCCTAAATCTTTATAAAACGGTCTCACATCGTAAGTTATGTCTTACGACTAATTTTAAGACTTACGACCTTTTGTAAAACGGGCCCCAAGACTTTTATACACGTACATTTAAGATCCAAATGTTAATAGATTTATGGAAAAACTAGTTTGGAAACAGCTTGTTTTTCCCTATCGTGTCTCGATACCTAAATCAAGAAAAGGCCCTCAATATTTTAATAATTTCTTATGTTTCCGATTCGCAAATCAAGAAAAGGCCCTCAATATTATTCCTGACGGGATATGTGATATCTAAATCAGAGTATTGACACAAAATTTGCATCAATTCCATACGTTCCCGCCAAGCTCCGACCCTTTTCTTTTCTTTGATTTCCTTGTCATTTATTTATAGAATGCATCAATTCAATTCATTGGGTCTTATCACCATTATGCGATGATATACAGCAATACAAAAGACAAAAAGCTGTTACATATACATTTAGTAAATAATACGTGCGTGTAATAAAGACAGTTCATCCTTTGTGGCTCTCGTCTATGGTCAAAGTAAACAGGATCCGGTATAATGCGCGAGAAATTTGCGCGAGTTACTTCTCTTTGTATGATGCCGGTTAAAAAAGCAAGTCACAAGTTCAAATAAAACTAGTGTCGGCAATAAATCACTTTTGAGAATGTTGTTTGGATTACAGATCGAATCCGATCAGTCTAATTAGTTTACGCGGACGAAGCAATCGATGATAATGCTTGTAGGAGAGGGCGTTCTAAGTTTCAAGAACTTGTGCACAATCCTTTTGTTATAACATCTAGACAATAAAATATTTTCAAATCAATCAATGCTTGTAGTTTTTCATTTTAAGCCCTGTTCACATGCGGTCATTTACAGGTGTAATTGTTACACGTGTTGTGTAAATGTTACACGTGTTGTGTAAATGTTACACGTGTTGTGTAAATGTTACATGTTACATGTAAATGTTATTTTTGCGATGCGGTCAGTGTGTAAATAAGTATTTAGCTGTTTCCTGGCAATATGGATGCATTTTGAGGATAAAGAAGATGGATATTATGTAGTGCAATAGATTTTGCAAAAAATGCTATTTAAAATAATGTTTGAAAATACTAACACTCATAAAGGTTGCTAAAAGCCTTTAATTCTAATTTCTGATGCAATTTTCCGTGGCGGATCAAAGATTTCCGAAAAAGGGGGGTATGTGAAAGTAAATACTCAGGCATTTTGGGCCAAATCTGGAATTCTCATCTACCGGTTACATGTCAGTCGTTCAGTAATGCCTGGTAAATTTTTTGCAAAAGGGGGTGGGGTGTCCCTTCTAAACCCTCCACTGATTCTAAAGAAAATCATGCAATGTTTTATGGGCAATTTCAATAATTCCTACATGTGTGTAAATTGTGCAATGTGTTCACATGGTTAAATACATGAGTTAATTTACTTATATATATGTAAGTATGTTTATTCACCAATCAAGAGCACTCGTGGGGCATGTACAGGTTAATAAGCAATTAATTATAACAATATGTAATATACATACATACATACGTTATAACAATATGTAAGATTCACACCCAGTTTGACTGGATGCAAGAAAAATAATTAAGAGCAGGTCCTGCTTCCCTCCGTTCACATGCACCAAATTACACTCGGGTGCAAAATGTGCGTGCATGTAGAATTTGCACATCGTGTGTAACCAAAAAAAAAAAACAAAAAAAAAACGCTCGTGAAACACGCTATGACGCGGTTGATAATGACATTTGTGATTCGTCTTGGTGTTTCCTGCTTTACGAGGTCTAATTCAACCTGCGTCGTCATCGCGCTCCTTTAACCCAACGGATTTATATCTATATCAGGATTTAAGTAAATAACTCGAAATTAGAAAAGTGTATTTTGTGGGTTTTATTGTTTGGGTGCACCCCCACACCCTCCTGATTCAATACCGTTGATATTTGTTTTCCTGTGTAGTGTCGGTCCGAATAGCTCTTAATTATATCTTCACAATCACACATTTCACCTCTGACTTTTGACATGAAACAAACTTCTTACAATTTTTTATTTTTGACAAAAAAGACTATAATCACACAATTCTCAATTTTACACAAAATACACAAGTCATGGACGAAAATTCGAATCTCACTAAGGAAAATATCGGAAAAGTGTTGTAAGAAAATTTTTTTGTGCGAACAAGTTCATGTTTTGAAAAAAAGTTTTGGAGAGTCAGTCAGAGACTTATTTTAGTGTTTGTAATCCAAAATCTAGATTCATTTATAAAGAACGACCGCTTATTTATTTTTTCTCAGAGGGATATCGTTATGTATAAGGTAACGCCGGTGGGACGTATTTTGTATGGATGATCTACTTCTCCCCAGAACTTCTGTTTAATTTTCTAAGTATACCCCACAGATATAAGTTTGAAAGCCGATACTTGATAAAATAAGACAACAAGCCCGCTTTTTCTACCTCCCTCAAATGAAGAATAAGACAACACGCCCGTCTTTTCTACCTCCCTCAAATGAAGGATAATACAACACGCCCGTCTTTTCTACCTCCCTCAAATGAAGAATAAGACAACACGCCCGTCTTTTCTACCTCCCTCAAATGAAGAATAAGACAACACGCCCGTCTTTTCTACCTCCCTCAAATGAAGAATAAGACAACACGCCCGTCTTTTCTACCTCCCTCAAATGAAGAATAAGACAACAAGCCCGTCTTTTCTACCTCTCTCAAATGAAGAATAAGACAACACGCCCGTCTTTTCTACCTCCCTCAAATGAAGAATAAGACAACACACCTGTCTTTTCTACCTCCCTCAAATGAAGAATAAGACAACACGCCCGTTTTTTCTACCTCCCTCAAATGAAGAATAAGACAACAAGCCCGTCTTTTCTACCTCCCTCAAATGAAGAATAAGACAACACGCCCGTCTTTTCTACCTCCCTCAAATGAAGAATAAGACAACAAACCCTTCAAATGAAGAGTTTAACGGTTTCAAAACATAATATATCTTCTTTACACGGTTTGGTATGGTTTAACACTTCCCGAATGACGCCCCCAACCCCCCCCCCCCAACCCCCTCCGCCGCTGTTTGCCGACCCACTCTGCCCTCTTTCTCCGTGTGATGTTACAGTATATTTGTAAACGGTCAGCCATAAATTATAACACTTTCATTTCATTTATTCGCTCAAACCATTCACAATGATACATGAGGTACATAACTTTAATTTTGTAAATATATGAAAAATAACTCCAAGAATATAGATATATGAATAATACTTGCAAATACCGGTATATGATCATTAACACAAAATAGAGGTGGGGGCATAATGCATACAAAGAAATTCGGACATTTAATTAATATACATGTTAGGGAGGACAGCAGACTAACTCCTGAATTTTAGAAATAAATATACATAGTTTTTTTAAAAATGTTTTAAATTTTGATGTTGTCATTAATTCTCTAAATTTCCGTGAATTTAGTACTTGACAATATCTAGAAGCCAAAACTTCTCTCTGTAGAGTGGATAGGGATTTACATTCTGAGATAAAGTGGTATTTGTCAGCTTATTTACCAGTATTACAGAGTGTGCAATATTTCTATCAATTCCTGGAATTCCATACCACCTACAAACCTCTATGGGTAAATGGTGGTGTGTTGCTCTGAATTTAACAAGAGGCTTCGAAAGGATGCTTAAGTATTTCTCTAAGACAAAGTTTAGCTCAATTTTGTTTTATTGTTTTCATCATTTTCAACACAAATACGTATACACCTTTTACTCACATTCTCATACAGATTAAAGAAAGCGATATAGACAATTACATGTGTATTCTAGTACTTATTGTAAAAAAAAAAAAAAAAAAGAAATACTGTTATCATTATTTGAAAAGACATTTCCAAATAGACGATTTCTTTTTGTAAATATATTTGTTCTGTACATTTTCCCTCTAAAATGTGGTGATTATATAAACATTCCAAACATAATCAAAAACAATATTGACATTCTTTCTTGAATGTTGGAATATGTATCTGTTTACTAAGAGGATAGCTTAATTTTTTTTTTTTTTTTATAGATTTGACCCTTTCACGATTTTTTCATATCATTTGCCCACCACTGTATTATAAACTGGTTTTTCAGTCTTTGTTTGATTACAGCAGTAATCCATTTGAGATTAAATATTACTGAGCACTGTTCTGTCCAAATATTAGAAAAACCACAGGAATCCAAAACATTTTTTTACCGAAAAAACTCATGAGTTTACATTCTAGTTACTGTGCATGCATTCATTGAATAAATATTTATATACAGTAAACACAGTTTTATTTTCTTGGCCTTGAAACATTTTGCCCAATATGAGATCATCCTTGAATGTATAGTGACGGACAGAGGAAACCGATCTGATTCACCATTAATCCTGGCGTACTACTTTTCATACATAGAATTTAAGAAAATGTATATGTACTTTTTCAATAACATCTTTACGTACCCCCAAACTTCGCAGCCACATAATAGTACTGACATTACTACTTTATCAAACTGAGACAGATATAATACACACAACTGAGAAAATAGAGATACATTTTCACTTGACCTATATATTTGTAAAAGACAGAAGGTTTCTGCACCCCCCCCCCTCCCTCCCACCTGTCGTGAAATGCTACTGTGAATTTGAACCCAAATACTTCATTGATAGGTCCTTCGGATGAGGCCGCAAAAACCAAGGTCACGTGACACAGCAGGTGTGGCACGATACAATTCCCTCCCTGTTCAAAGGCCATAAGCGCCGAGCATAGGCCTAAATTTTGCAGCCCTTCACCGGCAATGTTCTCGAGATGGACGTCAAAAATACAATCAATCAATCAATTAATTAATCAATGATACCTTCATGCGATTGCCATGGTGGTTGCTAAAAAGAATTATATTAACCCTGCTATGGTCTTTGTCGATTTGCTATTTTAAATCCGAATGTGAGTAGTTTATTATCAACCGGAAGTAGCTTACACAACAGAGATTTCGCCTGCTTTACAAAGTGGAGAAAAGGTTATTTTAATGATCCTAACATCCTCCACAGAGAGGTGTCCTAGAAAGCGAGGGGATCAGGGGCAACGATGACAAGGGAGGTAATCTGTATTGTCGACCTTGAATAGTTCATAGTTAAAGCTTAGTGCAGAAATTCTGTGTGAATGTCGTTTTTATCTAATTGAAATGTGGTACCCCTGTTTTCTTTTGGATGTGAGCAAGATTGCACTTTTCATATTGGGGCTATTCTAAACCGTTTTACAATTAACTTCACAAGGGGAAAAGAGGGTGAGGTATGGGATTCGGAACAGCGAGGGGGATGGGGGGTCCATAATTATTTCAAATCTTGCGAAGAAGATATATAATGTAGTGAAAAGAGTCGAACTCTTCACTTGAGAGGTAGAAAAAGACGTGCCTGTTATCCTATTATGTCAAGTGTCAGTTTTCAAACTGGTTCGGGCAGTGTATACCTCTTTATCGGGCTTTCAACGCGTTTTAGACAAACTTATTAACTTTAAAAGTTCTCAAGTATTTGTCAAAAGAACAGTTCAACCGATTCTTTGTTACTTATAATTGTCGTTTTCAAAATATTGACTATTTGATCAATGGTGGATCTGACAGGTAATTCTATTGGTCTATTATACGCATGATAAAAGGTCATTTATACAGTGTCATCGCTTTAAATGGTCTGAGAATCCCCCTGTTTGCTCTTTTTTTCTTTTACAAACACGAATAAGAGAAAATACAAAGCAATTCGTATGGAAATGAGGGGAAAGCTAAGATTAATCGCTAACGGGTTTGCGTTTTAAAATCGTATTTCAGGAGTCTTCAGACGTGAATGGAGTAGATGAAATTACGAAGAATGAAGACGTTTGTATGTACGTCGTTTGTTTTCATTGGAGATGCTAATACAGCACTCCTGTTTAAAGTTTATAATGCGGAAAAAATTGCGTACATATTTGTGTATTTCGGCAAGACGAAGGTCTGGATAAAAATAATTTTTGCGCGTGTTATATTGATAATTTTGAATTTGCATCCATCTAGTAAATTCAAAACCTTTTTGCATAAATTGAATAAATAATTTGAATAGATATTTCTAATTATTTCATCATTTTCCTCATTTTACGTTAATTTTATACTAAACATTATAACAGATTTATATAATAAAACGTAACCCCGAATTTCATTTGAGTAAGGTAAAATTCTTTATTACGGATTACATTATTGAGAATACCTTCTTCTTCTTCTTATTTTTTTTTTTTTTTTTAGATAAACGTTAATATGTCACGTTACAATTTTTGTATTTACATCCACCTAGTAAAAAATAGAAACCCCCACCCCCTCAAAAAACCCAAACAAAACAATATAACACGTGTATACAGCTGCGCACAGTTCGTAAACTCGCGTAGTTTTTCGCACAAATGAAGGTAATATACCACAACATGACATAGTGTGATGGAACAGTGAAATATAGCCTAAAGTTCATTTCTATCTTCTCTGTATTTCACTCATTAGTACAATTCACAACTCCTATTTGGTAGTAACACCCTTTGCTTTCATCTTTGAACAAAAGTTGTGTTTTATTTCGTTGTCTTTCAGACACATAAGAAACTTGCCCCTCTCCACATTTTGACAAAGTACTATTGAATTGTTGGCCCCCCCCCCCCCCCCACACACACACACACTCCTTAGCCAAATGCTGCAGCATCAGTAGTAAATGGCAGTATGGTTGAAGCTTGAAACGATGAATTGAACCCGCTACGATTTAGGATTTTAAGGTTTAATTAAGATGTAAAGGCTTGGACAGAACCTCTGCTCGCTTTATTATTTGATATCATTATAATTTTCAGACGTCTTCTCCGAACCCACCCCACCACCACCCTACCCACTACGGCATGTATTTTCAAAAATGAAAGTTAAAACTTATGCAAACAAAGTTTATAGACAAGTACTCACCTGTAAGGACTTAAGATACCCAAATAATTTATTATAATTTTTAAAAAATCCAACTTTTGGTATATGTTTAAATATTGCTAAAATCACATATTTACCCCCAAATTTTTCAACATATGTATATACGAATTTAGTTTTGCATTTTTCACAAATCTTTACTTGAAAATTCATTATAATATCAACCAAGAATTGAAATACTTCAAAAACGAATTTTTATTGGTGCATTTTGTGTATTAATTTATAACCGTCCCAGTAAAGATCATTTTTTTTAAATGAATTAAAAATGGGTCCAAATGATTCGAACAAAATTTTCCTTGTAAATGATACTAATTCTGTAAAGGCATTTATTTCTAAGTTTAAAACAGTTATAATCTTCATTTGCAAATCACGTGGACCCGCTGAATTTTCGCTTCCCGGACAAAACTTCAGTCTGTTATATATATAGACTGTCTCCTCGTGTAACTTCTAACGAACATGCTGTTATTTCAAGATCGGTGAGTGTCATTCGGCTACCCTTTTATGATCTTAATGATTAGGGGTGGGAGAAAATAAAATCATCAGAGCGAGCTACACTCTTTCTTTAATAACCGATTAGCATTTTTGTTTGATCACATTGATAGAAAACCCCACACAGCAACTTCATTCAATATGTCCAAAATCTTACCGGTAGGTATCCTATGAACTGGATATATTTCACACAAATTATATCACAGATTCATTTTGTACATACCTGTGACAGAATCATTGGTAACTGTTTTATAGTTTTATTTATTGATAAACCCCCCTTTACAAAATGGGCTTTTTACAGGACATGTCAGGCACGTAGCATCGTATTTATATACCAGTTACTGGTTTATTATTCTGCACACAAATTACTGTAAGAAATATTTTGGAGGAATGTGTCATATTTTTAATGAAAACATTTTCCCATTCAATCTACACAAACTCGGCATACAATTTACATAAACTCGGTGTACAATCTACACAAACTCGGCGTACAATCTACACAAACTCGGCGTACAATTTACACAAACTCGGCGTACAATCTACACAAACTCGGCGTACAATTTTTACAAACTCGACGTACAATTTACACAAACTCGGCGTACAATCTACACATACTCGGCGTACAATCTACACAAACTCGGCGTACAGTCTACACAAACTTGGCGTACAATCCACACAAACTCGGCGTACAATTTACACAAACTCGGCGTACAATCTACACAAACTCGGCGTACAATTTACACAAACTCGGCGTACAATTTACACAAACTCGGCGTACAATCTACACATACTCGGCGTACAATCTACATATCTACTGGTACAAGTGCTTTTCTCTTACTTTGACTTGATTCCACATGCTACATTCATAGGCAAAATAAAGAAAAATAGGGTGAATGTACCAGAATTTAATGTTTTTGTGATTTTTCTACTCATTGATTATTCACATCTTCGTGCACCTTAGCTGTCTCTCTTTCAAAAAACTTAGAAATATAGCACCGAAGTTCAAAAAGGTGGACACGTTTTCGGCATGTTCGGGAATTCCATTATTTTGAGTTATTTATATATTTCTAAGAGTCATGCCGTGAAGTTTTGGGATTATTTTCGTGGGTGTAAGTACGTGAGCAAATATCACATGACATCAGCCTTATATTTGACATGCTAATTTGGAGTACTCGCCAACCAATGTAAATCGTCGTAGTGCAAGGGCGGATCCCGGTTTGAGGTGGTAATACACGACACGTTTTTAATCCAAAAAGAAGCATTACCTTCTCATTCAAAGATACGTGTACGCAAGTATTTCATTTGAGAAAAGGGTTAGGAGGAATTTGTAGACCGAGAGGTTTTTTGTCGAAAATAAAAAGAAGCGAGTCTAACGACCGTAAACAGGTGGGGTTTGGGTGGGGAAGGGGGAGGGGGAGGTGGAGAGGTGGTGGGGTGAGTGGGCAGCGGTGACGTGTATTCTGTCTGTTCTATTTCAACATGTTGATAAAAAGCTCAAAGCACGTGCATTTGACGTTTGGGCTAACCCCCCGGGGAGTTCCCCAGTTTCGGTATGCAAAAAAAAAAAAAAAAAAAAAAATCTGCTTTTTTAATTCCCAGTGTCAAATCTGCACTTTCATTAAAGTCCCAAGTTACACAATTTATTGAATTTTATATTAAATCCAGTAATCTTGTGTTGCTAAAGAATTTGATAAAAAGTTTAAAAATAAAAGAAATGTGAAGGACTGTGGATGAAAAACAAATACAGCAGTAGACAAACTATCTCTCGCTTTAAAAGAATGCATATGTCGTCAGTTTTGTTTTCCGCAGTTGAAAAAAGGCGGAGGGGTATGTCAAGTGCCCCCCTCCTAGGTATACGTTTTAGCCGAGTTGCGTAGCAAATCTCGGCTTTTGAATTGGCGAAGGATGGGCGTCCACTCGGGCGGGCGGCGTCCACAATTAGCAATTATCTTGTCCGATCTCTAACTTTCATACTTTTTGGTGCATCTTTGTGAGACTTACATAACATGATCACACCCAAAAGAGGAAGGTTCCTATTTATTTTGAGGTCAAAATGATCAAAAGTCAAGTCACTTTGTCACTTAATGCCATAGATTTGAGCTTGTCCGGTCTCTAACTTTCATACTACTTGGTACTTCTTTGTCAGACTTGCATATTTTGATCACATCCAAAAGAGGAAGGTTTCTATTTATTTTGAGGTCAAAAGGTCAAAGGTCTCTTTTTCACTATATACTGTAGATTTGAGCTTGACTCTAACTTTTATACATGTACTTGTTGGTGCATGTTTATCAGACTTCAAATCCTGATGGCATTCAAGATTCATGTTGCTTTTGAAATCCAAAGGTTAAGGTCATTATCACACTAAATAACTATTGTGGCCATTCAAAGCTTCATACTTATAAACTATATTACATGTAAATACGTGCATGATTTTACTCCGTGAATGCAAGCGTGCATAATTTTCCAAACTGCAACTCGGCCATACGCATGATGCGTCTATCGATTTTTTTTTAAGGTGTATCACAGCCGCTGCATATGACGTCAAGGAATAAACTCTCTTATAACTCCCACCCCACCCGATCCAACATTGTTTTCTTAATTAATATCAAAGGGTTGACTGGAAATTTAATACCGACAGTTGTAGAATCATTAAATGCAGATATAGGTATATATGCATTTATATATAAGTACATATGTAACAATGCGCCCACGATATCGTAACGGCCGACAGAGGTCGTTGTACAGACTCGTTCTGTAGAAGAACGGACAACCTTCAGATAATTATATTTATGTATACATATTCCTGCATTTGCAACAATATGATGGTTTTTTCCAGATATGATGATGTCGTCATGATAGATATGATAAATCACTTCTGAATTTTCCCTCCTTTTTGCTGTTATGCCATTTGGACCCAAAATTGAAATGAACTTGTCTTATCTATGTATGAAGAAAATAAATAGCAATACCTCCTTATATATTTAGGGATAGGGGACGAGAGGGAGGGGGAGGGGGGGCGAGAGGGGGGGGAGCACAAAGGTCCGTGTTTATTGCACCTACCTTTATTTGTCACTTTAGGCCGCTCACTACAATAAAAAAAAATCTCTCTAAAATGGTGAAAATGAGCAATAAAGTTACGTTTATATAAGATGTTTCATCTCATTTAGAATTCAATTTGTGACCACGATTTCTGAATGACGTCTAATTCAGTGGTGGGAATTTTGTACAGTGTACTGTTAGAGGCACACCACAATAACATGCTTTAATATTGCGAAACACACGCAATAACGACAAAAAATGTCCTAGCAAGTCACCTCTATATTGGTATCATTCACAAATATTTACTTGAAAATTCAATTAAAAAAAAAACCTCAAAAATTAAACTCCTTTCAAATCGTCTTTTTATCGATGTATTTCCCGTATTAATGACCGATTTACATATTGTGTGACCACATAGTAGAAAATTCTACGTATAAACAGCGAAATCCTGCTTCTTTCCAAAAATCGTGGGTATCGCATGACCTTATCCGTGTAAAAGTGTATAATTTCATAATCAAAACCAAGATTCGGTGCGCAAAATATTCACGTAAAGCAATGAGATTTTGACACATTTTTTGCCAAAAATTTCGTTCCTGTATTCCTTGCTTGTTCTATATTTATGATATAGTTTTGTTACTGTTGCGTGGAGAGGGGTGGGGGGTGGGGTGGGGGGTATTATATCTCGCACTGTGTCATAGGTATGGTACAGGAACGCCACAATCCCGCATTATTCGATGCCAACGCTTTGTTTTCTTTACTCGCCGTTTCACAAATATTGACACGTATATAAAACTGCCATCTCACCTCAAAGAATGACAAATTCATTGATATCAAAAACAAACAATGAGAACATTTTTGGGGGGAATAATGTTTGTTTTGAGCTCTATACTCAATGAACAGGCCCCAACACGTTCTGATAATATTATTCCCTAATCGTGTCGAGACTTGTAGCGTGTATTCCACGGAAAATCGGCTAATTGTGAAGCGGCAAGGATCGCAGATCGATCGAACTGATAAACATATAATTGTACCTGCACAGGTAAATTAAAAGTTTTTGAGTGGAGACCCAATTTTGTTTTCCCTTCTATTTTTGAAAAATGGTGTATTTTGGAGCGATAGGGAGCCCGCGTTTCAGACAGAGGTGCTTACTCAATTCAATTCAATTTATTCTCATATTGCACAAAAACAACACAGAGACGATATACAGTATGAGTAAATTCCGTTTTTCCCTCTCCTTCAAGAAGAACACACGTTTTTACCTCCTGTAACACCCGATATATATTCATTATGTAGACGTTCTGGGTTTTTTTTCCCTCTCAGTCTTTTTACTCTAGTTTCAACGCTACATTTGTAGTTTGTACATACATGTTACATGTATATTGATATACATATTTTTATTTTTTTTTTACTTTTCCCATTGAATATCGATGCATAGGAGCACCACAGGTATTGTCGTTTCAAGTACAAATTAAGCAATATCTATATATCATGTAACCAATGTCTGTATAAAGCTCTGTTACACGGACTTCTGAGTACATGATACTCTCTGAAAAAGCAGTTTAACATATCGGATGAAGAGTGACTTCCCTTTGTTTTATTTTACGTGACAAATTGAAACAGTGGTGTACTGAACACAAATGCACTTTAAGCATTGAATAAAAGTTTCGATTTTGGAATCTGAGTCCAAAATATACCACAATTTGAACAAACACACATTGAAGAATTGCTAATGAATGGACAAACGGAAGACAAGTGTGTGGACACAGAGGATTTGAATGACCACTCTACTGGTCACTGCCCAGTGGGGGTTAAGGGTATGGCCACTTAAATGTGACGTTATGTAGTCTCTGAAAGTCCACTGGAAACGTCAATTAAAATAGATGGCCCAGTATTTTAATTTACCTACACTCCAGTCAGATATTGAACGGTCATTAGAATTACCAACAAAAAATAAATTAAAAAAAATATGTAGGATTCGGGGAGGGAAGGGGACAAACGATGACATACCCTATAAGGAAGCTCTCGAGTTTTGCTGTGAGGTGAGGAGACACCCTCGCCCCACCCTCCCGCCTCACACGTCCAGGGAAATTCTCCGTTTCTCCACAGAATACTTACATCTATGGTATCCGTAAACTGCCGCATGGGAAAAACAACTCTAACCGAATGTCTCATACATGGGATCACAATCATCGTCACATACACGTCATCACCTCGCACACGTCATCACAATCATCATCTCATACACGTCATCACCTCATCACAATCAACATTTCATACACGTCATCACAATCATCATCTCCTACACGTCATCACAATCATCATCTCCTACACGTCATCACAATCATCAACTCATACACGTCATCACAATCATCATATCATACACGTCATCACCTCAAACACGTCATCACAATCAACATCTCCTACACGTCATCACAATCATCATCTCATACACGTCATCACAATCATCATCTCATACACTTCATCATCTCCTACACGTCATCACAATCATCATCTCCTACACGTCATCACAATCATCATCATACACGTCATCACAATCATCATCTCCTACACGTCATCACAATCATCTCATACACGTCATCACAATCATCATCTCCTACACGTCATCACAATCATCTCATACACGTCATCACAATCATCATCTCATACACTTCATCATCTCCTACACGTCATCACAATCATCATCTCCTACACGTCATCACAATCATCATCTCCTACACGTCATCACAATCATCTCATACACGTCATCACAATCATCATCTCATACACTTCATCATCTCCTACACGTCATCACAATCATCATCTCCTACACGTCATCACAATCATCATCTCATACAAATTGCCACAATGACCAAGGCCTCGTTGAAACACAGATTATTGGTTTCAATTCTGGGTTTCGTTTTCTTCGGTTTAGTTTCATACAATCTGTTTTCGTTTCGTTGTTTGTTTGTTTTTTAAGTTTACAGGGAGACTAGAGGCGTATCTAAACAAAACTTAGATGACCGGAGGAGCTGATTAAAAGTTTATTTGTATACACTTACATCACGAAGTAAAGAGTAAACATTACGTCAAATAAATAAATCTCATTTTCCCTTTTTAATGACCGTGTAGCGTGTGGCAGCGTAGCGAGATTTCTCTCTCTTTATTTTTATTTACCTAAATGGTCAAGCGGTCAAGTGAGTTTTGTCAAGCGCAACAAGGAGATTTGGTTCCGTAACCACGTATTATAGTATATTGATTTTGCATTATATAAGACATGTAGATACATTTAATATTTCTCTCTCTCTCTCCATCTATCTCTGTGTCTGTCTCTGTCTTTCTCTCTCTCTCTCAACATAGAAGACAGCTCTGTAAAAAGAAAAAAGAGTTTGCATATACGAGACGTTACCACAATTCTAAATGAGTACACTGCAAGTACAAGCCCCCCCCCCCTCCCCCCCACACACATAACATACACAAGACGTAACCACAATTCTAAATGAGTACACTGCAAGTACAAGTACCCCCCCCCCCCCCCCCCCACTATCATTTTCTTAAACATTCAGCAAGAAAGGTGTTTGTTTGGTCACATGATTGTACGTTGATATTTTGATGTATATCTTTATACAATTCAATTTTATGACACATGCTCCAATATTGGAAAACCCTCTACGCACACACCATATACAAATAAATCTCATATGGGAAAGTTTGACTCATTCTCTTAACCGCGACGAGAAAAAAGTCAGAATTTTTCATTAAAAGAATACAACATCGTTCCATTGAACATATTAAGAAAATTTAATCTGTTATACATTAAGTTCTCAGTATTATCTCTGGATGTGAATAACTTTATTTCGGAAAAATTGCTGAAATCCATTAATCCCGTCATAAAGGTAGACTGAACCAGCGAGCGCGAAGATCAAGATAGGGTGGCTAATTTAGGAAAATGTTAAAGTGTTTACATAAGTTTAATAGAAATAGTTAGAATTTTCATATTTTATAGTTTTATGATGTTAAAACTCGTTAATAAAAACGTGCGATCGTCATACACGGTTTTTAGCCAAAGTAAAATCATTTGAATAGCTCGGGAATCTTTCAGTTACTTAAGACTCTTAGGTGTCGATGTCATGCGCGGATCCAGGATTTTTTTCTCGGGGGTGGGGTGGGTCGAACTTTTGGCAAGAAGAACCATCTCTGTGCATTATAAACCGGTGATCACATTAAAATAGTCCGGGGGGGGGGGGGGGGTGGGTGTGAAATATCTATACGACACATACGTACAGCAATTTGAGCTAATTTAAGAAAATGTTGAAGTGTTTACGTAAGTTTAATGGAAATAGTTAGAATTTTCATATTTTATAGTTTTATGATGTTAAAACTCGTTAATAAAAACGTGCGATCGTCATACACGGTGCTTAGTCAAATCGTTTGAATAGCTCGGGAAGCCCCAGTTACTTATGTATCGATGTCATGCGCGGATCCAGGATTTTTTTCTCGGGGGTGGGTGGGTCGAACTTTTGGCAAGAAGAACCAACCCTGTGCATTATAAACCGGTGATGATTAAAATAGTCCGGGGGTGGGGGTGGAGTGGGGGATGAAATATCTATACGACACATACGTACAGCAATTTGAGCTGATTTTTCATCTATGATCAGGAGACAAAAGATGCCGGATGTGAATTCCTGACTTTTTTCTATATGCTTCTGTTTTCTTATATGAGATGTTACACGTATTTCAGTGCCCCCCCCCCCACCTCCCCCCCACCTCCCCAAGAAAAAATTGAGATTGAAATAATTTTCAGTTTCCCTGTCTGATAAATGTGTTTACAATTTCTCTTCAGTCAATTTCTAACGACGAACAAAGCAAAGACAGTTGAAACGAAATTCATTGACTTTAAGACAATGCAGAATTTATCATACCGTCAGTCAAAGAGTTGCATTGTCCGAAAATGTATTGTAGGCAAAATAGTGGCAGGTGTAAATAGGAAATGTGTTGTAGGCAAAATAGTGGCAGGTGTAAATATGACGAATCCTAACCTATAATTAAACTTATCTATAGAATTGTCACATCAACCAACAGTCCTATGACAGCGTTCTGTACATAATCAGTGGATGATAATTTTATACTTTTTTGTTTTGACCTCATTACCTAGAGCACATAGTATAAACCATGACGGTACTTTGCGTATTCCAGAGAGAGAGAGAGAGAGAGAGAGAGAGAGAGAGAGAGAGAGAGAGAGAGAGAGAGATAGGGAGAGAGAGAGAAAGAGAGAGAGAGAGGGGAGAGAGAGAGAGAGAGATAGGAGAGAGAGAGAGAGACGTTCTCAGGTCCCCCCCTCTGGATGTCTGCATCTGCATGTAGACCCTCTTCTTCCTCGCTGTAGCCGAGTAATCTATAAAGAAAAAAAGTAACCCAAACAAACAAATAATATCGGTAGTCAGCTCATTTACCTGTAAATTTCACGGTTCGTTTACATGAAATCAGATGTCAATAAAAACACATGTTTACATGTCCTACTGGAATGAAAAGCTCAATTTCTCGATTGCAGGGAAGGTGCCCCTTTTATTTGAATGGGGCGTTTTTGCCTCCCGTGGTGTTGGTTTTCACGAGTCCACACCTTTCTATCCGCAAGGCGTTAACACCATTGTCCAGGCAAACTCTGAGTACTTCGCTTTTTACGATACTTTCAAAACGAGGAGAAAAAAATCAATTAGAAAGTGGGCGAAAAGTGTTATAAAAATTTTAAATCCGTGAAATTGAATCCTGACAGTTGGAAAAAAGAAAAAGCACGGTTGCTATATAACTACTACAGTATTTTGTAAGGTTACAAAGTTCTTTTTTATTTGGGTATTATAACGCTGTAATACACGGGGAGAAATTCAACCAGATGTCATTGTAATAATAAGGTAATATATCAGGAAGTTACAGGCCAATTCTAATATGACATATCTTAAAAATTGTCATTACCTGCTTTTTTTCGACCCACTTTTTTCCCTATTCCATAATTTGTGGGAAAATACCCACCTGAATAGAAAATCGTAGACCGAAAACGATATGAAGCAATTACGACAACAAACAGATGATTAATAATCGCTCGCGTTCATCGACTGCAGAGAGCGCAGCAGAGGAAACATCGTGAGAGATTTTTCCTGAGTAGATGGGAATTCTAACTTAACTCATACATATACATGTATATACATGCATAGACAAACATTGATGTCATATTCATGCAAATTGTTGAATGATTTTGAAAGAATTCTGCATATCATGGATGTTTACGAAAAGTTCACTTATTTGATAGTCAGTGAGGCCTGCCCAAACATAATTTTTGAACATTTCTGACCTCCTAAAATGGTCACTTTGTTTGGTTGGTTTTTTGTTGTTGTTTTTGTTTTTTTTGTTTTTTTGTTTGTTTGTTTGTTTTTGTTTTTTTAACCATTTTGGGGGTCTTCTAATTCTCATTTTGGGGAAGGGCGGTAACGTTACATATTTGGATCATAACCACCCCTTCGTATATGTTCTGGAGCCACCTCTTTATTGGTTCTGTGAATTAATATTACATTCAGCTAATGCTGAAATCTAAAATTGTGAATGTTTTGTTAATAGTGATTAAGGATTTCATTTACAGCACTGTATATCTATTCTATCCATTATGTTTGAATATCGCCTGTCTGCCTGTCTGTCTGTCCGTCCGTCCGTCCGTCTGTCTGTAAACACTGGCTTATATGTAGTATCACAAACGCTTGAGGATGCAGTATTTTGTACATCTCTTACTGACGTACGTCATGAAATAAACCTTGCAGTCAGAACAGATTGATTGATTGATTGAATATTGTTTAACGTTACGCTCGAGAATATTTCACTCATATGGAGACGTCACCATTGCCGTTGAAGGGCTGCAAAATTTAGTCCTATGTTCGGCGCTTATATGACCATTGAGCAGGGAGGGATCTTTATCTTGCCACACCTGCTGTGGACCACGGCTTTTGCGGTCACATCCGAAGGACCGTCATATAGTCTTACGACAACCAAGGATTACTGAGGGCCTATTTTATCCCGATTCCCCACGGGAACAGTTAGAACGGAGCAAGTATAACGGAAGTGTCAGACACGTGACAACCGTGAAGGCGTGTCTGGCAGTCAGATCCGCGTCTGTGTTTTATCAAATACATTATGACAGTACAGATGAATCAATTTGATTTTTAAGAATTCCATTTCATATTTATAATCCACTTTCCTTTCTGTGAGAATTCCCAGCCGTTAGAATGGACATACTCTACTTACCAAAATTCCTACACATTGTTCTCATCTAAATCGCATTCATGAGGAAAGGACTATCATCACAACTTGTAAAGATGTCAAAGGGAAAAAAACACTGGAAATGTACATATACGTGCATACATTTTGTATTTCACATTAAAACCGTATGATATATAGGAATATTGTTAAGTCTGACAAATTCAATTAAAACTTTACTGGGGTTCCTCTAAAACTGGTTTCATTTTCCTTACATTTCTAATCTACCTCGGCTTCCCACCCCATAGTGTGCATATGCGTATCATATGTTATTCGGAGAAATAACGATTTCCCGCCAACCGGCTCAAATAATGAAAATTACATCCCAACATCTTTAATTACCAACGTTTTGTGGGTAATAAACCTCGGTAGATTTTTTTTAATGTATTATATTTCTCGATAAAAGCAGCAACCTTTCAATCTAGCATACAAAACATATATATGCTAAAACAAGGATATAAGGAAAAATAATTGTCGTATTCTTTATGGCATGTTAGTGGCGGATCTAGAGGTGTGGCTACGGGGACCCCCCCCCAACCCTGATGCAACACTGTTCCCCAAAAATGGGTCATATTTGGCCAATTCTGGGGGCGTCAACCCACCCAACCCTCTAGGACGAATAAGGTACATTTGCACCACCCTTTGAAAGTGTTTTGGATCCGCCACTGTAATAAGACTATAAACAAAAAGGGAAGCTGATTATGCGATTTTTGCCTAATCCACTTGAATAATACCTAAAATGTCCAAGTACATGTACTACTACGATTTTTGTAGATACTTTGAAATAAAAATGATCTGTAACAGCATTAATTGAGGATATGTCCATCTTGGGTGTTAAGAGTTATTTATTTTTATTTGTTTTCAGCATTAAGCAATATAAACATGCACACCGCAGACAGAAAAGTCAATTTCATTTTTCAGTCAATGGTACACTTTATAACCAAACGTACCTTTTCATGTTTTAAAGTATTAAAATTTTACTAAATCAGAAATCATAGAATATTAAAATTTCACAAAATCAGAAATCATAGAATATTAAAATTTCACAAAATCAGAAATCATAGAATATTTAAATTTCACTAAATCAGAAATCAAAGAAGATTAAAATTTCATTAAATCAGATATCATAGAATATTGTAGCTTAAGCTTTTTTTTTTTTTAATGGAGAAAAAGTTCATATTGTAGCAATGTAAAGGAAAGAGATTAAATCAATTTCACTGATACAGAACCTTAAAATTGCTGTAATGATTTTCAAATATCTTGTATCCAAATCATACCAAAACGATGTAAATTTTGTACCGATTTGTACCTGGAAACTATTCTAAACATTTGGAACTAGATATGACATGCGTTTTACTGTATAAAATGTCTTCGGCTTTGATATGCAAAATCATGCAAAAATTACTGGTGAGAAATCTGTTTTTTCAATATTGAGTGCATTGCACGAGTTTAAACATGAAAAGTCTTTAGAAATTTAACATTCATCAATACATTGTTGATCGTGTGGTTAAGTAGGTCGAAGACGCTCTGCGATTTATTATCTAAAATCAAAATCACATTTTTCTTGTCAAGACTTGTGAAAGGTATAAAATATCGTAGATTTGGTGAAAATCAAATATTTCAACAGCTCTTCCTGACAAATCAATATTTGTGTATGTTTTTAATAGATTGGCTACGCCTTTTATCCGTTCTAAAACCTCATAGATTGTAAAATATAATACATTCCATTTAAACGATTTGCGCTGACAAAGCAGAGCTATACGAGAGGTACACTGTAAATTTTTGACGGACCATCTCTTCAACCCGTGTTTGATCAAGGCTTACTTAAATTTCAAAATGTAAATTCATCAATATATTTCTCGATAGGGCGTACTGGAGACGTCTGAATTTGTCTTAATCAATATTCTAAAAGGGCGGTCCATAGTAACAAACGCTTCTTTATCGACCAATGGAAGGCGGTCACCCGTTTAAAAGTGGGCGGGGTTATCTATTGTTTCTAGAGCGATGATGGACGTGTGCAATTGCTAGAACCAGTGTACGGTTGATTGAATCCATGTTTCCGCAAGTCTATACCCACGTGGGGTTTACTTACAGATACATAACGGTTGTTTTGTATTGGAAAGGTGCATGAATACCTGGACGTTTTAAACAGCCGGGGCCAGCATTGTACCGTTATTCGACTAGGAGACACGCTCACACACACCAGCAGGATTGCAATTTCTAACCAGAACTTGGAAAAACAATTTTTAATAACATATTCTTGGAAAATGGATTTGAGTTATTAGCGTGCAGTCCAAGCATTTAAAAGTTCCGAGATGAAATTCCAGTTTATAGGTAACTACATTTATTTTATTATTTATCAGCAGTGTATGTTTTACTCTCTTATTCGTTACTGTTAAAGACAATTAAGAAGACTAATTCTTTCGCCCAGTTTTCAGTCAAAGCTTCTGTGAAGAAATTAATCATAATAATTATTATTAATATCGGCTCCATTCCAAGATAATTAGGATGAATTAAGCAAGGCTATCGGTACTTTGTGGTATTACAGTCTTCAATTCACCACAGGGCCCAATCATCACAAGGTGATTTGGTAATATGCTATATCATATCTGAATGTGCATATATGTCGCATGTTTTAAAACAATGCTTTTATGCAGAAGCACAGGGGTAAGCATCCAAAATGCAGACGTCATGCGCGCGACCCGAACTTGCATACAGATGGTCCTTTTGCACGTACAACAGATCGCGAAACCTGATAGACAATATCATCCACCGTTATGTACGAGAATCTCGCCGAATCACGTTACATCGCGGGGTAATAAATATAAAATTAAAAAATAAACTCAACTTGAATAATGATGATGCACCTGCCATCCACACGCGCGTTAGGATCATATAACACCTTAAAGTTACACCGAATACACAAAAACACCGTCAATAGACCCGAGACCGGCGTGTTCCGATTATCGGGTGTCTGGGTATCCGACATCCATGCTCACTGCAAACTGGGCAATTATCAACCCTGCAGAACGACATTATCAAATTTAAACAGATAATGTTATTTGAATATTTGAAATGCAAACTGTTTTTCCACACAAAAAAAAAAACCCGGAGGGTCGGGTACATTTCAATCTTATCGCAAGCCGCCATTCTTATATATCAAATTACTTCTTTGGATGTGTTATCTTATCGTCAACTATACGGATATGTAAATGCTATCTAGAAAACCCATTCCGTGTCTCGGGGTTTTAAATCAATATTCAAATTCGAACCGTAGTTAGTTTCTTATCAAAAATGCGGACTTGATAGTTTACCTGGCCTCGCGTTTCGCGGGTGTGACAAGTTTGTATATTGATTACCGAAAAAAAAAATGCAATGTAAATAAATGGCAATTTTTGTATTTGGGGTAAATTGTAACGCGTCTCGACTTGTGTGTTGTAATGTCGAAATTAAAATCTTATAAATATTAATCCTGACATACTATCTCATGTACACCGTGACCTCACCATTCTCTGTGTGTGTATATGGACCGTTGCATTCACTTTCTCTTTAAAAGAATGTATTTAAATGTCTTGCACAAAGTTTGACGTTACTTCGAATGTTTTTAATATTATTTTTTTTTTATGTAGGGCAAGCGTAATAGTTCTTTATTGAATTGTGGACGTTTTACACATAGCGGATATATATACGCGAGTCGCTAATAGCCATTCCTTGATGATTGGGCGCAAGTTAAAAGAATTTTTTTTTGTCAATAGGTCTTAATTGAGCAATCCGATTTGCCGAACTCCGGTGCTTTTTAACACTTTCGAATACGTAAGTGGTCCCCAAGGCATGCGTTTGAACTTGTTTGTCAAACTTAAGATGCTTACGGCATTTTTTTAATCGATTAAACTTTTATTAATGATCTATTACCCAAACTCACTTTTGATATTTAAAATAAATTGCCTCGTTTAAGCCAGCTAAAAAGAAGAAAACGTATTAAAAGAAACAAGATTGAATTTCAAGACAGCGATCTAATGGATGCTTTTAATTTTTCCCGTTTTCGCAACCGAACATTATAAATCTAGCAATATTCAATTACGACATGTAAGGTAATAAATGTTTGTCAACTTTCGTATTGACCTACACTGAAATCTCATTATGATGGATGCCAAACAAACGCCGCAATATTAGCTCAACTTGTTGAAATAGACATAGATAAAATCAGGTCCCAAGCGTCAAATCTACCTAGACAGCACTGAATACCCGTGAGCATGGTTTGATGGCATTCCATAATGTTAGTAAACACACTCGAGATCTTGTTCTTATCATCCGGGCCTCTTCAAATTGTCTCCGCTAGATGGGGGCAAAGGTCATAAATCACTGTCTTCTCACACTGTATTATCTAGGCCTCCTTAACTTTGAAGGGGTTCTATCTTTATTATGAAGTCGGCACCAGTCTCCGGACAACGTTTGGCATGGCTGTACAACTCGGCATAATCTCATTTTAATCGACAGTAAATCAGGAATCAACGTCAAGGAAACGCATTAATAAACAATAAAGCACAATACGGTACCCATTATTGGATCAAAAAACGAGAATTTAATGCGATTTGAAATCATAATTTTCATCCTCCTTAATGCAACGTTTAATATTCATAAGCGATGTTTACATGGGCCTGGGAAACCCCTGCATTGATAAGGGAGTAGGAGGTTTTATCATACAATGTTCTTTGGAAGTTATGACACTGAACACATTGATCTTTGGTCACTCATAACGATAAATTACGAAAGAACTACATTGCGGAGGAATGCAAATTTGAACCCTGACCCCTGAATAGGGAGCGCTGAGCAGATAACATGCGAAATCAGCATTGCTGCAAGGTCTATCTTTAGTCAACAACTAGGACGTGAAAATCTTAAGTATAGAGTATTTGTACTAAGATTCCAAACCAACCTGTATTATTATTTGCAAGTCATTCTGCCGAAATGCAAATTAGTGACGCACGTAGGTTTGTCCCCACCCTCAAGTGGCAATTGCACTTTTATAGATTGTAATGAAATTACACTTTTTAATAGATTTTCTCTTTAATAAAAGTGAATATCATAAAAATTAAATTTCCGTTATCAAAAATCCACTAACATATTTTGACAGATATGTTTATCATACACGAAAATCAATTACGCTTTCTTTTTTTATCCGATGTCCATACTTTAGAAAAGCTGAAAGCCGTGCGTCAGGGAAAGCCATTCAAAGGGTGTTTATTGTGGAATTAAAAAAAGAAAATATTTTATTACGTGATATAAGAGAGTCCCTGGGAAATCAATGAACCCGTACCTCTAACAATTCAAAGCACAGTCCCATAGATCTCTTATTCAGAGTTAACGGTACATTCCGGTTAAGCATTCCCTCTTTTATATATGTAATCTTTTTCAGATTTGTTAATGACACGAGCACTGATTTCCTAGGTTACATAAAGCATTAATGGGACCAGTTCAATGTACAAGAAAATAAATCCATAAATTTGGAAGTATGAAACGCATATATATTTTTTATGTTTGGAAATGCAATTCATGGCAATTTCATCTCGACAATGAGACACGACGCGTCTACAAACTTAATTTCTATCCTCGATCGTGAGAAAATTTTGAAACTCTGACGATTTACGTAATCATCTTTAATATAGTGTTAACTTAAGCGTGAATCCAAACAGCACCGGGTATGCACAATTTACAATAAATGATTTCCTTGTTTAGTGTGTAATGAAAGTCAACGAAGAATTTGTGGATACCGCGCGTTCATTTAACACACGGTTCAATACATAAACGAACGTGGATTTCTCCGCTCACCATGTAAAATGTAGATATATCATTTTTAGTTGACTTAAAAGTTGGTTACATTCCTGAAAATTAACAAAACTGAAACCCTCAGCTGTGACACACGATTATTTTTATTTAAGTTAATGATCCCCTTAATAAACCGAAATGTACATAGACCCCGGCCTTTTCCCCCCAAAGGCTTTTGTCTTTTCAAATTCCAAACAAAAATATCGACTTTTAATCCGATTTGACAAAATTTAAATTGTGAATGACTATCTATTGTCCGACATAGTCATGCATCGTCCAGCTTTGTTAGCAGGCAAGCCAGTAATCTTTGATTCATCGACGAAGCATCTGATATTCACCAAAATCCGTATACACATTGAAGGATCAAGTGTCTTTAGGCCCCCGTAGATGATTTGATTAATTTTCAAGATGGCAGGCCAATTCTGAAAATCCGCATACTTACCCGTCACGACATAATTGGATTTAAATATTTACATATTTCTTCTGAACACTGATAGAGCATGTGGAGAATTTCGGAATGTCTCAGTAGTTATACTACACGATAGAGAGGGACAACATATCGACTTTCGATACCTGTGTGTGAAGTCCATTTAAACAAAACGTCCGTAATTGTCCGAAAGAACGTTCTATTGTCAGGGTAAGGATCACCTAAATGTTTGTCAATACGAGTGTAAATAATGGAATAATTAGCAAACCTGTCAACACAGACTTTCACCTGAGATAGCACCCCGTTATTATTGAGACAGAACATTCCGAATACAAAAGACCCATTAACAGAATATGTTACTAAATATCGAAAGCCATCAACGCTGCTATTGATGTACAACACAGTAAAAAGCCTTCATTTAATAGGACAATTGGTTACATTATAAACCGCCATTAAATTATGTCGGGCGGGGCTATGGTGAAGAGGAATCTGCGATCGAACGCATTAATTCTTTAATCTATATATAGATCTTCGGTGCGGAGACCAGCAGTACAATTTACTCTAAACCGCGCCGTGATATGGATAAAACATGCGTTCGTTCAACTATTAATCCGACTTATATTGAAATAATCAAAAATTCAGTTTCTCTACGTCCCTATTCAAATTGTAATTTCAAATCATTTCAGCATGGCCGAAGTTTATGAATAGCGTTTCATAATATGGTCTCGTAATACAGGGTTTCTCACGAGATTTGGTTCTTTTGATTGTAGTTTGACACTCAGGAGAAAAAGATCGACAGTGATGGAAGGAAAGCAATCTTTTCTCGGCATCTCTTCACTTCCCCGGGAACTCATGGAGCAACTGCAAAAATTCAGACAAGTTTCTACCAGAAGTCGAGAAGATTCGGAAGTTGAGCGATGTTTTCCAGAAATTCGATCGCCATTCAAATCAACGGATGGAAATATGTTCAAATTTCCTCGTGACTATAGAGAAAATATCGAAACGACTATCAGAAACTACATTCCCTCTCCTAAAAGTAATAAAACTTCATGTGCACTTTATGGAGAAAATTCGGACTGGATGATGGCGGAAAGGACGAAATCTCGAACTCCGCCAGCATCCCCAATAACGCCATCTAGTTCTAATAGCGCCATCAACTTTAGGTATTCCCCTTCAGTGACGAAACAGCAGAGGGTTGAAAATAAAGTGGCGGACCCAGGACCAAATGTTGCGGGTGATGACGAAATTATATACTGTGTTCCGCGCTCTGTTGTCAAATCTCAAAAAGACTGTTCCACAGTAGAACAGACGCCCACAAAACAAAGCTACGGATCTGACGTCATCTCACCCTTTCGGAGATCCTCGCCCAGTCCCAGCCATTCCGAAGATATGTTCCGCAGTCGTCTCTCAGATACTGTCGATAATGGAACATTTGAAGAAAGGCAGACAGATCGCGCTAGAAAACAACTCAACTTTGAAACATGCTCAATGAGCAAGAAATCAGGTTAGATAATTACATCTAATTAAAATCTGAATAGTACTAGTATTTATCAATAACCGAAATAAAATAAGAGGGAAAACATTATTGTAAAAGTTCAACATCCATGACATTCATTTTACTTTAATTTTACAGGAACAATGGAAGACCTGTATTATTCATCGGAAAGGTCCCGAAGTCCTTGCAAACAACGAAGGGAAATAAATGAGGATGAACACGAAGATCATTCCACATCTAGGCTCGTCCTGCAGCTTCTCTCTCAGATCAAAGGTCAAGGACGCAAACGGAAGGCCTCTGACTGCTGCAGTTGTGAATGTGACACGGAATGCGACAGGGAAAGTTTCAAAAGACAAAGAAATGGTAAGTCCTATTTGTTTACGGTAAAAGAGAATTTTAATTCAGCGATCTTTGAATATTGGAATAAAAATCAATCTCCTTATTTCCTTCCAGAATTTTTTCCCAATCAGTTCCGATCTGAGAATGAGTTAAACTGGAGAAGGGTTACAGAACAACCGGAAGTACTCCCGGATAGCTGCACATGCGCTCTCATGGAAAGGGAATTCTTAAAGATGGCAGAACATGCTTATAAAAATATCAGAAGACAGGACGGAAGTCCGGAAAGCTTTGTTCGATTCCAAAAGGAACTGTCGGAGACGAACGCCATCATAAACGAGTCATTGTCAGTCCTGAAAAACATGAAGAATATATGCGAGCACCGCCATTTGAATAAATACTGATTTCACACAAGTCATCACGTGATTTGACGCCGTCCAACTGGTGCAGTCTCATTAACGTTTTATTTTCATGTGTTCAATTTTTTTAAAAGTCAAAGTGTTCGTAAAATTTTACACCCTGAGTGAAACAATTGTGTTCAGTATGTTATAATCTTTACACCGATGCTACAAATGCTGCCATTGCATATTTTTACATAATTATGTTTCGTTGGTGACTTTACATGATTTGTTAAGGATATATTTGTGTGTTTATGATTGGAGAGAAGTATCGTTTCTTGTAAATTTTGTCTTCATTTTCATTTTCATTTGATAACCCACGTAGGTAATCTTTTTCATCACAATCAGTTTTTAGTGCGTAAATCTTTCCTAATCTTCGTGTTTAAAAAAAATAATAACAAACTTAAACCGTTCGATGATACAGTTGCCCATGTCATGGGACCTTTATTCACAATTTCACTGTGATTCCATTCATATTGATGATATTACATGTGGGATACTGATAGAGGTCTCCACAAGGTGGCGCTGTATGGCTCTTCTACAGGCTGTGATAAAAGTTGTGTATAGTATTTTTTGTTAGCGATGTAGATATGGAAATTTAGAACTCAATGGAGCTTCTACAGATGCGTGTATTTATTTCCTTGTTTTTAAAACAAATCTGTAGTGATTAGACCTAACTTATATTCGAGAATATATATACAATATTTATTTTTCTATATCTATTTAAAACAAAATTAATTTATATAATTATTTACGGAGAATATCATTGTCTCCTTACATTGGATTAGATCAGTTTAACCTGTGATTTGTACATAGATCTCTTGATAATTTATTTCATTTCATGCAAATTAATCTATTTATTTAACTAGCATGCCGGTTTACTTGTTTTAATTTATTTTTCTTTGTTTTAACCATCTTCATGTGGAGTTCTTTACCAGATCCTGTTTGGTTTATGAAATGCTAAAGATTTGCTGTGCAAGTCGATAATTCTTTAATTTAATCGGTGATGTCATGCAACGATTTTGAACTTTGACTTCTCTAATGGTGTTTTTTTTTTTTTTTTTTTTTTTGGTTTGAGTTTGCAGTGGGTGTTTGTGAAATAAGTACGTTTGTGGGGGGGTTTTCCTGTCTCTCACGCACTATCCGTCCAAAAATATCACTATTTTGTACCACGGACATTGCATCATTCTAAATTTAGATTATCGTATGGCGAGGTTCAATGTGCCACACGATAACTCAATGATCCAGTTGGGTATTAATATGATTTCAATATATCTTATATGTAGCTTAGGAAACAGACCAGAGTTTCTGTCTGTGTTAATCCTTATCAACCGCCGTCCAGGTTTTTAGCGTGGTTCATTAATTAATTAATTAATAGCTAGCGGTAGGTACTATTTAAAGTCATCCTTTGTAACCCTTTTTCTTCTCGATTTGTTTTCCTCCATATGTTCGTAAGTCACTATTCAGAAACTTGTTATCAAACAAACTTCTGAATGCGCATGCGTTAGACATTACAGTAGGAAGCAAATCGAACGCTCTTTCTTCATCACGTGACATTTTTCCCACATCACCATTCACTACTAGATTGTGATCAATCTATGTCCTTATCGAAATCCGTCCAATTTCTCGATAAGTTATTTAATGATATATTTAGATAAGTGAATTTATGAATTGTTTTTTACCTTTATATATTGAAATAAATTGATAAAAAGAACTGAGCTTCTGTTTTTGTCATGTATTGGACGAAAGCGTGGGAGCGGATCTAAACTAGTGGCGGATCCAGACCAGGCCCAACGAGAGACGACGGCGGCTGGGTTTTTAATGATCACCTTTTGATGTTACCTGTACATGCAGTTTACACAATGAATTCCAGGTTATTAATAGACCAGCCAGAAACTACGACGACGGTAAAAGTGAATTCACTTATCTATTGAACAGGATAATTACCGGATTCAGTTCAGTAGTCAATTAATAGAATTTCATCTGTTTGACGCCCCACGACCAGGCCGGTGGGATCCGTTGTACTTCAAATTGCCATGTCGGAAGTTTACTCACGAATGCAATCAGAAACTTAATATTCAATGGCGGAGGAATTTATAAAATATCGTGCAATACTTTTTTATTTAATCTATGAGACATGTTTGGTCTCGACCTCATCACTGATTGCATGAAGCCGATAGCGGAGGACATTGAGGGTATTGTAAATATTCTTTGATATTCGCCCGCTTATTACACTTTTGGTTTGTATTCACAATTCTGCTGTAATGGCGCGTTAAATGGAAATAAATACCCCCTACTCGATTAATTATCTATAGAGCATGTTCCATTGTCCAGACATGCTTTTACTTTGTCCGAAATCATCCATGGCCTAAGTTTGGTATCCGCATGCGATAGACACGGCGCCATTGTGGGAAGGTGGTGGAGGCATGGAATGTCATTTAATGCATGCTTTTTATAATTTTTATTTCAAACGATTTTTGTTACTTTTGGAAGAAAAGAAACTTATCACGTAAAGGAAGCATTTTACTTCTGGGGGATAAATGAATCATAGATATATATAAAGCAGGTAATTACACCTGAAGGTTGACAGGTAGGCAAGGAAAATCACGCTACTGTTTCCAAGATTTTTTTCCCCTAAGTTTTGTTTTTAATTTTGATTATTTTTAACTTTTACGTTTTAACTTAAATCTGTAAAAAATATACTGATTGTTAAAAGAGAGGTTGAATAAGGAATATCCTTCACAGAGCGCACTCCGCAGTTACGCAACGTGACAACGTATCTAATTTTTTTCTTTCGCTTTTTATACTTTTACGATTGGGTGCTCACAAACTGAATACATTTTATCTTTCTTTGACGACACCCTTGTAAATATAGCATGATTATGAAATTTTCAAAATACATGTTCATAATTTAAAGAACATTTGAAGCTTTCTTATTCCAGACATGTTTGATTTTTATTATCCTTTGAAATTTTCAAACAAAAACAAACTTAATGCAGACTAATAGTTACGGGTTTTTAGCAGAGGCATTTTAATTTGACAGTTTTTATTTTACCGGATGGTGGGTTTCTAACTAGTCTGAACAGAAAGGGTTATCGTATTGGTAAATATATTACAGACGTGAAAATCGAATTTGGATGAGAAAAATACAAGCATTTAAAGAAATACAACAGCTTTAATAGAATTTGAAGATTAAAATCAATTTATTGTTAATCAATTCAACAAACACACAACAAGAAAACCAATTGCAATTCAAACAATCGCACACTGAGACCACCAGACAAAATATCCGAAATTTTCTCATGAAATACCAGCGTCTCTTTTAAGACGGTAAATATTTGATCTGAAGAAAGTGAGAAATGAAAATATTTCTTTCTGGAGACTGTCAACAAGTAAAGAGCTTTGACTTCTAGATTACAGTGTGTTTGATGTGAGAGGGTGCTGGCTATTTACTGGTCATTCGAGTTTGAGGTGTGAACGTGCCTGCGAGATTATGACGTAGGTGAGAGATTTCACGCGAGACTGTGAAAATAAGTTATGCGAGGTGATGACTCTGAATTTCTGAGTCATTCTCCCAGAAAAAAAAATCTAACGATTAGGACGATTAAGATAGTTTCTTCTCTTTGAAATCTTCCTTTGACATTTAGTTGAATATTTTCATTTCACATCAGTGCAATTCTCAAAAATTAGTGAAAATTACTAACTTTTATTTTCATATTTCTTGCATTAAAAGGAAAACTTTCATCAAATACCTTTGAAAGTTTTCGTTTCTCTTTAGATTAAGAAAAACAGATAAATCCTTTCTTCTGTTTGAAAACGTGTATCGAGATATTGCGGTAAAAACCGCAATGACTACACCTTTTTTTTTTTAATTTCGTAAAAGAAATGATCTACATTGTACGTCGTGTCTGTAGAACTTCTGAATGTTCTACGTCATAGAATGGTGTCAATGGACAGAATCGAGGACATGGAACTCTCTAAAGCTGGGAATGGAATGGTACGAAGTCACTGTAACCTTGTAGAATAACGGCAAAATGGGTTCAACAAACCCCCGTCATGTCCGAGCAAACCCGCCATTGAACGATGCGAATCAGATAGGGAGTCATTGACGTTCTCGGCATTGTGTAAAATTCAAAACCGTTATGAATTGGAAACCCGATACGTCGATTAAAGAAAATTTTCTTTTCAATGAACAGTAAATAAATGTTATTGACGGTTTTTACTCCGTCAATTTTTTTCTCTTCTTCCCGATAGTACAAGGATTTTGTGTATTATTGGTGTAAATGTGGTTTCGAAATCGAGGGGGAAATTCATATGATTTCTTGAATTCATTTCATTAAATAAATTAATGGAGAATATGTTTTGCGAGTAGATAAATGACTGAAGGTGTTGTTTTGTTTTTTAAGTTTTGACCATCTTTCAAACGACGCAAAGAGCGACGGATTGCAGTATAGGTTATTGAATTTTTTATGAAGTGCGTAACATATATATGAACAAACTCTTAAGGCATATCCTCCTCCTCATTATCCTAATCATCACCATCATCATCATCATCATCATCATCATCATCATCACCTGAAGAAGAAAACTGAAGAAAAAGAAGAATAGATAGTTATAGTAACATAGTCAAAACCAGAAAGAAAGAAACAGAAAAATCTATTAACGCCCCTTCCTATTTGATGTCCGAGTAAAAATAAAGAATAAAAAAACATGCATTTTTTATTCCCGTTTTCGTCTTTGATATTTAATTAAAACCCTATTTATACTTTAACATTTTCAATGCGTCATCACGTTATATTGGCTATCAGTACAGAGGGTAGAATGCGCTCTGTAAGAAAGTTCAGAACTTGCACAAATATCCATGCATTGTTCAGCTTTTATACAGAACACCTACGAAGAAAACTTTAAAAATGAAACGAAAATTAAAAAAAGAAAAAATCCATTGAATTTTTATTTGCATGATCGAATGTATGCCCGAATTCGGATCAGTTGGCCGGTTGTACGGTTGTCCGTGTCTCTGCATACAGAATTCTTCATTGTTATTATTTTTTATTGTTTATTATCCATGATATAAAATTCCCAACCACGAAATTGAGATCAGTTTTTTCTTCTTTCAATATATAGAAATCGTATTTACACAATCGCTATATAAAAATACTTTACGATAGCTTCTTTACCTGTTATGTTTATACTAGAAAGAAAACTCAGTAAAGGTCTTTAATGAAATCTCTCCGACTAAAATTTATGAAACTGAACCAGCGATCAAAGAAAGTTTTATAGGTGTTTAATTGCGAGCTCAACAAATTACCGACAAAAAGGAGAAAAACTTCATTTCACTCCGATCCCGATCATTAATAGCTGATCCCAGTTTTTAATTTATTTAACACAATATACTCAAACACAAACTTCGAATATCTCTACTCAAGTCTGTCAAGGTGGCCTTCTGGCTGTAAAGAAAATCTTTTTTCCCACCATTACTTATAATTTGTAGATCACCGACCTAAGATTTAGAATATGTATGCTTTTTGATTCGAAAAAAAAAACCCAACCTTCATACATGTACAACCTTGAAAAAAAAATGATATAGTGGATAATATTAGAACTTCAATATTTAGAATTTAGAAAATTGGATGTCATAAAACATCAAAGGAAGACATGGCGAGAAGCATGGTAAAATATACAGATACCAGTATTATCATCATGGTTAATTGAATTTTTCCTACCAATCTCTCTCCCTTCCTTCTTCCTCTCTCTCCTTCTGTCTGTCTGTCTGTCTCTCCCTCTCCGTCCATCTGTCTCTCTCTCTTCTCTCTCTGTCTGTCTCTCTCCTGTCTCTCTGCCTCTCTCCCTCTCCGTCCATCTCTCTCTCTCTCTCTCTCTCTCTCTCTCTCTCTCTCTCAATCTCTCGAGTCCATACACGACGTCGAGAGTTGCATTGCTGTAGTGTTTGAAATTGTAGAATGAGTTACACTGAACACCTTCAGTATCACCCAGTCATTGAAATGTCATTCTCCCTGATATTTAATGTCGGTATGAACATTTGCTGCATAAGTGATTATGAGAGTTTCAGAAATAATCTATTCAAAACATAAAGGGTATGCAAAAATAAATAAATCTATATTCACTGCCATGTAGTACACACATAGATCCATCTTATCAATTGTTTGTTACAAACTGACAATCGAGCGCCCATGTCACTGTCTAAATAACGGGTGTCGTATATTGATACATATTGATACATGTATATTACGGAATTTTAACCACAACATGGTCGTGTACTTGTCTCTATAATGTGTGGCGGGTATTTATACACAAAGTCCTCGTCCTGGGACAATGTTTTCTCCTTAAAGCGTACAAGTTTATCAGATTTCCCCCTCTACCGTCATTAAGCTTCATACAGCGAGATAACTTTCAGACAACCCTTACACGCTTATTGCAGGTTCGTTTTCTGACTGCTGTGTCAATATTTCCACCCGATGATCGGAAATTTCAAGTTACGATACAGGAGGCTTAGGTTTGGAATTTTAACACATTCTAAACATTTTCTGAATTTAATCTTGAATATTACCTAAATAGTGTTTTACTTGTCTCTATACAGCGTATATGATTATTCTGTTTCGATGAAGGGCCTCTCCTAATTTGTGATGGGAATGCATGTTTCTTGTTTGTACCCAATCAGTGCTCGGTTTTCTATCGTTCCATATTCGTGAAAATTAAAACAATGCATCATGGGATTTTACGCTTACACCCCCATCCCCATATTTCTACCAGGATACGCTCCTGAAGAGAGGTCATCCAACAGTAAGCATACACTAAACACCAGAATTATTAATTATGGAAAGGGGCGGAACTACATTACATCTAGATCACGTGACCTGTTTAATAGTTTACCCACCCCGTCCTCCGGACAGTTCCTACCATGTCCTTATGATAGATTGAGTACGTGATTTATATTTGATATATCTCAAATGCAATGTTTCTGATATTTTTACTCTGATTTTTAATTTCGAAAACTACTCATTTTTATTTCTACTAATTCTGATAAATTAAAATAAGTAATATTTAGAGTATCCTTGAACGAGTGTATCTTCCGATACCAGTCGAGGGGGCGGAGCCCCCGAGACTGGTATCGGAAGATGCACGAGTTCAAGGTTACTCTAAATGTTTTGTATCATTGCGCTCAGAAATTATTGCATCATCCTTAATTATATAACTGTACTCTAACAAGGAACTGCGTGACCAAAATTTAGACCAATCAAAACTCATTATCGAAATCACATGTTTATCTGATACGGTGGAATAAAACGCTTGTCAGTTTTTAAGCAATAACCACCATAGAATATGGCGTGGATTTTTTGCTCTCACAGTTTACAGAATCAGTATATAGAAAATCAGATGCATGTTGAAGATTCGTTGCAAAGTATGACGCTCGATCTACCGGGACTTAAAAATGAACCTCATGGATTTCGATATAGGAAATGTTTTGGACATGATGGAGACTGATTTGAGTGCGCCAAATTTCTCCAGTCCTGAGGTCGTGATGAAAAATGAACGATTTGAACCGGTGCCCGATGATGACATTCAGCGTTTGATAGACTCACAAAAATCTTAACACTCGTAAAAATACTAAATGGGCAATTGAAACGTTCAACAAGTGGCGTGCCGCACGGGACAATGTCCCACTTTTGACCGAGATGAATTACTGGATGTAACGATTTGTGTTGAAAGTAAGAAGACAGCTCGGAATACACAATTCGTTTATTTGAGTTTGTTTTATTGATAATAAAATTGACTTGTTTGTTTATATTGTTTCTCCTCCAATGTAAGGTCAAATGTCATTGAGATTGTCGATTCACCCTGGCATGCTCTATCTTGATAGAGTATGGTTGTTAGAGCACAATAAGTCATGGTGTATCAAAAATAAAAACACAGTGATCATCAAAGGAAGAACACCACAGCAATGATACAACTTAGCAATATCTATTTACACAAGTCTTCGTAATAAGTGGTGAAGATGACGAATAGTGATTGTTAGACCCCTTGTTTTAGTGACACAAAACCATAAGAACACTTTCTCCGTCTTTGTGAATAGAGCGACATGCTTGATTTTCACGTTATACGTGCGTGATATGCTAAACCCTACCGTGTACCAGGGATCTTGCTTAATAATTTCAAAACTAAGACTTCCAGTATTTAATCTTATAGAGTACATTCAACAGTGTTATTGGACACCAGTATTTCAGAATTGTCTGGCTTCATCTCCCGTGAGATAATTCCTAGTATTTGTGAGGTACGAGGCTCTTTCTTATAAAATATGCACATCTTGCGACGCAATTTTGCACATGTACAATCGCACATCTTTATGAAAACCTTTCGCTAGATTCCGCAGCGTAATTACCTTTACTCTAAGGTAATATAAGGTAATATCTCACTTGTGTTTCAACTTGTAGGTTTGAAAATTGTAGTCGATAATCAAAGCTGATCCCAACACAACTGGCCAGAACCTTTAAAGAGTTTCACACCTGAGATTTGTAATATTGTCAATTTTTCAAACGTATACGCATCTATTAAGATATTTGCCTTCATGAAAACACTTGAGAGTATATGACATGCGATTCTAACGCGCATCAGGAAAAATGGCGGCATGAAGCGTCGCATTTCATACCCTCAAGTTTGTACAGAAATATTTACATGGTTTCGATGTATTTAACAATTCAAACGATTGCCATTTTCTCATGCCGTGAGCCCTACATGTATATCTTGATCAGGTAAACGGAGTAATCCGTAGTCAAAATCAGTGTGCCAAGAACAGCCCGACAATCGGTATGAAACACGTCAGACAGCATGTGATCCATTTACAGGTTGTATTGGCAAACTAGATATAGAATTTGAGACACATCGACTTTAGACTTTTGAATCCGCTGTAACATCAATTTGTTTGTCAATAGTCTGCCTCGATTAAAAAAACTGATCATACACAGAACAAGCTCTTGTGTATTAAATCAGTTGAGAAATAAAAATATCACAAGTGATGATGAAACATTAAAACATAAAATATGGAAAGTTGACGATGGAGAACCTGAAATCATCCCGTTTGTCAAAAAGTTAAGGTGTCAGTTAATATTCATTTTTAATCAAATATCTAAGTATGAAGCACATGTGGAGGACTCTCTGAGATATATCGAGTCGACATATGAATGAAAATGATTATTTCATTTTTGAAAATTCATACGGATATGAACAGCAATGCTCCATACCGGCATACTTTTCATGAAGCACTAGCATACTTGATTTGAAGTATGCCAGCGTATCCCGGACCAGGAAGAGAAAAGTAGTATCAACCAACGTCCTTGACCCAGTTTTGACTTCGCTTCCTGTAACCAAGATACCTATCCGCCTCTCAGGGTTGCGTGATTACACCAACATTTTTCTGAAAGATGTCATTTTCTGCAATCAAATAGATATTTAAAGTAAAGAAGAACATATATTTCCGGTATTCAGTGTCTCTAAAAGGCGTAAACTGATTCATGAACACAGAAAATGTAATATAATCGTGTATTTTCATTATTTTTTACTATGGAAAAAACGACATTTCAACTCCAGTCAGGAAATATTCAACCAGATACAACACTCTCTATACAGAACACAAAGAAAAAAAATTCCATACCTTAGTCACTTTACATGATACTGTCATCTGATTTTTAATGTAGGAAGGTGTGAAATCTATAAAAACCAGACAAATGACACAGATAACCATATGGCGTCCGGATAGGGGCATGTGCAAAAGCAATAACAGCGCGATTTAAAACACGTTATCACTCTAACGCAAAACACGCCGTCGCGCTATAACGCTAATACACAACACGCCATCGCGCTGTCGCGTTATCACACAACACACTGTCGTGCTATCACACAACACGCTGTCGTGCTATCACACAACACACTGTCGTGCTATCACACAACACGCTGTCGTGCTATCACACAACACGCTGTCGCGCTATCACACAACACGCTGTCGTGCTATCACACAACACGCTGTCGTGTTATCACACAACACGCTGTCGTGCTATCACACAACACGCTGTTGTGCTATCACACAACACACTGTCGCGCTATCACACAACACGCTGTCGCGTTATCACACAACACGCTGTCGTGCTATCACACAACACGCTGTTGTGCTATCACACAACACACTGTCGCGCTATCACACAACACGCTGTCGTGCTATCACACAACACGCTGTCGCGCTATCACACAACACGCTGTCGCGCTATCACACAACACGCTGTCGCGTTATCACACAACACACTGTCGTGCTATCACACAACACACTGTCGCGCTATCACACAACACGCCGTCGCGCTATCACGCCAATACGTAACACACCGTCGCGCCTTCAAGGTAACACGCTGTCGCGCTAATACACAATCGAACGCGATTGGCTGTGCAAAATCGTGACGGCGTGTTGTGTATTAAGCGCAAAAGCACGACGACGAGTTAACGTGGGATCGTGACGGTATGTTGTGTATAAGCGCGACGGAGTGTGAACGTGAAAGTGCGACGGTGTGTTGTGTGATAGCGCGACGGTGTGATGTGTGTTAGCGCGACGGTGTGATGTGTGATAGCGTGATAAAGCGTTTCAAGAATCGCGCTATTACGTTTTTGCACATGGCCCTATCGCACACCATATAACCATCACCCCATTTGATATGCTTTGCCCTTGTAACCCACGGCGGGAAAATCTCACGTTTGTTTTAGAACATTGAATTCGATGGACTGAATTTACCCACCGTAATCCAACCAAGATATAAATTCATAAGCAAAATGATAATCTTCCAATATACAAAAAAACCAGCACATTTTAACGTGTTTGCGTGCAGGCGAACGTAAGTTAATCATTCTTAACTTCACGTCAAAACATTTACGATGAGCATCAAATCTATTCGGAAATATTTTCTCCCTAACGACGTCCTCTCACTTATCATTTTATAAAGATAAAATCCAATATTGCCCATACCAAACTCTTCCGTTATTTTTTACAAACTATTATAGATTACCAACACCTCATGATGGGATCATACATATTGAATTGTCTAGTTAAAATGTATAGAGAATTGTCGTGGGAAAAATAAATACATGTATTCACAAATTTTAGAGCTTTGAGAAATTTTAATAAGCACCTGTGTGACACAGTAGAGACATAGGAATTCTGTGTACATACATAACATGATTAAAGTCTGTCAAGTACATTGATAAAGGAACTATCATAAAGCCACGTGGCAACGTGGAGTCACGTGTTTTATTTCTTATGATTAAAAAGTGACATGTAAAGTTTTTTGCGCTGATTTAGATTGTATTGTTACATTCTTACGGAATTTTGAAATCAATGATGTCACCATTTCATATTCTCAGACGACAATAAGCATAATTCAGAAAAAGTGTTTTTATTGCTATCATTTTTATTAGAATATCTGTTCAACAGTTCTGTTTTTTTCTAAATATAAACATAGCGGTTTTATTTACAGCTTTTAAAGATTTAAATACGTATTTATAAACATTTCCGTTGCACACTAACTTCCAAGCTATATTATCTGCGAAAGGAGCTGACCAAGATTTCTCACGCGCATTTGAACGGTAGGTAATACAAATGCATTGTCACCGCAACACAATATCCCTCATAAAAAACTTATTGTGTGACGTCACTGCTGTTTACGTTTCCCATCGCGTGAGACGCATCTCGGAATGCATCTTCTTTCTTCCTTTTTACAATGGCGGTATTTGAATTTATTGCCGACGGTAACACGATCTATTGCTAATCTCGGTCACCCCATTGTCTGTGATCATGATAGGTAGCCGCCTTTAAATATTGCTGGATGGAGATAATTTATAAATGTTAGGCTGAAAAAGTACAATTCCAGAAAAAAGTAAATATTGACACCTTTTTGCGAAGAATGGGCTAGCGGGCGTTTCTTCTGAAGGACTATTAAGACCTCCAGCAAGAACACTGTAAGATTTGTAAAATATGCACATTTTCGTTTCTCATTAAAGTACGTGCATACATGCAGCTTTCTGACGTATATTGTGCAATGAAAGGGAATGATTCTTTTACATCATACCCAAACTGTTCTGCCAATGTAGATAATGTGAAAAAGTGACCACTCTCATAAATACCGAATAGAATACCACACTGACAATAGGAGAAACACGTGTAGATTCCCAGAGGTGGGCGTCATGGGCGTAGCGTATATGACTTTACTTGTATATTATATCATATCATATTGTATTATATTATATTATCATTTTAATGGAAAAATGTAATTCGTACCAGTTAATGGTCTAAACAGAAATGGATTGTTGCAGTTAATGGTCTAAAGAGAGAGGATTTTTTCAGTTAATGATCTAAAGAGAGAGGATTTTTTCAGTTAATGGTCTATACAGAAATGGATTGTTCCAGTTGATGGTCTAAATAGAGATGAATTGTTCCAGGGAGAGATCGGCGTATGATAGAAATATAATGTAAAACTTATACGGTACCACTTTTGATGCACCAGATGCGCATTTCGACAAATAATGTCTCCTCAGTGATGCTCAAACCGAAACGATTAAGTTATCGTACTTTCATGAAGATCTTTACTTACTTTACCAGATAAAAAGTAGGAATAAGTTTTCTTACAATTTAAAAAAAACACCAACAACTAATAATTAACTTAATTTGAACTTAAAGTGACCTGAAAATAAAGATTCGAATTTTAACTTTAAGTTTAAAAATTTATATATCCAAATTTGCACATTTTTTATGCATGACCATATTCGTATATAACCTGGGACTTTGTTTCTTCTATTTAAAGTAACTAATTTCTATATATTTCTATAAAATTGGGGACTTTATTTTTATTTTTTTAAAGTATCATATTTCTATATATATCTCATTTCACAGTCTGTAAGATGAATGGTATATTCCAGTGATCTTCATGAGAAATTTTCAAACCTATTGTTAAGGGGGAAAAGAATAAAACTCAGATTAAAATAATAAAACAAGCTTTATACACGTCCATTGGATGTGAATAGAGAATATTCTAATCAGTCTGATTACGTGACATGCTTGTCAGGGTTTGTAGGATCTTGTAAGCCGATACCATTCACAATATCTACGATTGGATTCACGCTTTGGACAAAAAATCTGATTGATGTGATCTTTGAAATTTGTTACAACTGTTTGACTCGGTATACAATATCTGCGAGGGACAATGCTGGGAGATGGTGCCTTCGTTATTCCCTCGCAGGTCGCCGTTCCTTCGTTATTCCCTCGCAGGTCGCCGTGTTGAAGCCACACCCCCACCTCTTGTTAATATACTTGTTTTATTTTCTCAAATCAAATTTTCAAGAAGTGATGCTTTGTGTAATCACGTGCTTGTCCTTGGTTTTCATTGGTCGCGGTACCTCAGTGGTAGAGCGTTCGCTTTGTAACCAGGAAGTCGTGAGTTAGAGCCTTGCTCGTCACATCACCTCGTACTAACCTCAGGTGTAAACATACATGCAAGTCGTTAATCATCCTTCGCTAAACGCAGAATTCTTTGGAATATTACGGGTCCCGTGCCGCGGCAGACGTTGGAATATTACGGGTCCCGTGTCGCGGCAGACGTTGGAATATTACGGGTCCCGTGCCGCGGCAGACGTTGAAATATTACGGGTCCCGTGCCGCGGCAGACGTTGGAATATTACGGGTCCCGTGCCGCGGCAGACGTTGGAATATTACGGGTCCCGTGTCGCGTCAGACGTTGGCAAGTTCAAGAACCCTCATTGTTACGGCCCTGGACGTATTTTTCAGCTTAGTCGTAAGATATTTGGTGAATAAGGGCCCAGAGCGCTAAGCATAGATCAATTTGTAGTAAAGTCACCTACAACTGACAACGTCTCAATATAACTTACAGGTAACCGATTCTCGACGGGACCTAAAACAACCAATTAATCAAACGATGGTTTTTAAGGCCGTATGTAAAGTCCAGGTAACTCCAACAGATGCAGAGTCTAGATGGATTCCGAATTGATCTGAGCTGTCCCTTTTGTCAGAATCACATGGCTACTATTTCAATGAATGATCTTGGTTTCTATTTTCAAGGTCACGTGAGAAAGGTCACTGGATGCAATACTTTGAATTAACTACATCATATTTTAGTATTTTTGTCAAGCTTGCTGGAATGCTATTAAAGTCATTAGAATTGTAATGGAGTGATGCTTTCGATAGCTTATTTAGGGGAGTTAGTTTCTGATATACCGTGTTGTGAGGCGATAACCCGCTTTGTGGAACTTCAATCAGAAGTTTGTTTACTATACATTTACAATACACATTTCCCATGTTATCATGACATGCTATGTGATACATGATACATGTATTCTATCTTCATCCTTTTGAATTATGTATTGATTTTTATATTGTCAATATTTATCATACATATTGTATATATACTCATGCTCATCATTATACATACATCTAATCACCTTGTACCTTATTGGAGAAGGCTCATATAGGCTACAAGCCTGCTGCCTAATCCATTTATGTTTCATACATAATAAAATATTGCTTAAATTAATCAGAAGAGAAAAACTTGGGACTACAGAAGGATTTACAACCACAAACCAGTGGCGGATTTAGAGGGGGCGCAGCCGGCGTGCCCCCCCCCCCCCCCCCCCATAAATTTTCAAATTTAAGGTAAATCGCGGTATCTTCTTTCGGAAAATGTACTAAACGATAAAAGAAGGAATAATTTCTTCCACTCCCGGAGAAATTAATGACAAAATCCTTTGATTTCTTGAATTACTTCATCGAGAGAACTTAATTTTTTCCAAACGCTCCATAAAATTTGGGTCATTTTATTAATTTCACCTCATTAAAATTATAGCGAGCGAAGCTCGCGTCGCGAAGCGACGCGACGAGCTCGCTCCAATGATTACACATATGAGTCACGTGATTTGCTCTTCTTCAGTTGAAAAAAGATGAGTATTACCCATAATGCTTCTGCAAAAATGTCGCCGTCACTGCGGTATACTTCATTGACAAACCCGTAATTAAAATAATTAGATTGATTAGAAAGTACCATAAACGTTTTTAAATTCCAGACAAGCTTTCTCATAGTTTCAAAAATTTTGTTTTTGCTTGGTTTGAGAGAAGAAGAAAAAACATTGCAGCTAATGTGACGTCATAATTTGTAACTGTTTACACCAAGCACGTTATATTTCCCGCGTTAAATGAAGGGGCGGATAAAAGTCGTGTTGCAAGATGTTAATGGGCTTCTCTCGTCTCAACGGTCACACCGTACAACATATTAGAAAATAGTACAAATGACTTAATAGGAGAAATATTTCAAGCCCCATAAAATCTGTAAAATCCAGGCGGGGGCTTCGCCCCCTGGACTCCCACCATGGCTTCGCCCTGCACCCGCTGCCTCTTAAGGTGCCCCCCCCCCCCCCCGTAACCACAATTCCATTATCCGCCCCTGTAAACACAGAATTCATTATTAAGGAATTGAAGAATCATCGAGGTTCCTTGGGTAGCTTTTTATTTCGTTTTTAGTATAGTAATATAATAGATATTTTAATAACTAAGTATAAGTAAGATTTTTTTTTTTTTACATTAAAGTCGGAACTATTAACCGTGAACAACGTATATAATATAAAATACAAATGATATACATGTATATGCAAAGTCATAAAACAGACAAATATTAAACAAAACAAACATATTAATGTATACTGACAACTCAAACCATGCTTACTCTCATATAATCAAATAAACTATATAAAAACACAGAACAAAACAGAGGTAAAACAAAAGATGTCATAACTTCATACTCCCGACAATGAGAGAGAGAGAGAGAGAGAGAGAGAGAGAGAGAGAGAGAGAGAGAGAGAGAGGCAGACACACACACACAGAGAGAGAGAGAGAGAGAGAGAGAGAGAGAGAGACACACACACACACACAAAGAGAGAGAGAGAGAGAGAGAGAGAGAGAGAGAGAGAGAGAGGTCCGGCCTTATGTTGGAGATATTATATGGTCGGTGGAATGTCAACCATTGTGTCCGGCTATTTGTATACAAACAAACGACGACCCAGGACGAGGCTGACTCACAACCGACACTCTATCATTCCATTGTGTTTTTCTATTGTTCTTAAGCCTTGCAGAGATCAGTCGTAAGCTTTAAAATCGCCTGCATTGTTCCGCAAATATTCCAAAGATTTTTTCAATTTGGAAAATATTTTTCGTGCATGGCAGGCTATGTAATCGAAATTCTCTTCTTCAGAAAAACGTAACAGTAATATTGTATAATTTTAAACAACTGGTAATGAGAAGGGTTGTTTGTATTGAAGGGTCAATTTGTTCGGGTTCGGTGTCCTAATATTCTAATTACTGATCTGCGCGTATTGTTGCGAGGTGCTGTTTCGTGATGGTATCACTGCAATCTGATTTGTATCATGTCATTCCGGGGCGAATTGTTCAAAGCACAAAACAATAATTATGCTCAAGAATCTAATTAGCTTGCCGTCAAGGTGTCTGTGTTTTTATGGGTAAAGTGGCTAGCGATTTGGGATAAATATTTGCATGCATTTAAAATTTTGAATTCTCTAAGAGTCCCGATGACTCACCTGAGTTCTCATACACTAATTCTCTCTCTCATCGTAAGTTAGGTTTTAGCCTTTAAAAGTACATGTTTGATGTATCGACTTAAGAAAATGTTGAACCGTTCATATTTTTTTTTCCGTTTATTTTTGTCCAAAAATTTAATGAAAATGCTTAAAAAATAGATTCCAAACAATTTTCCTCTAGCATGCATTTTCAAGATCCGCAAATTAAATAACTTTCAGTTTTTAATTTATCAAAATCAATCACCCTTCCAGACTACTAACTACCAAAAACGTGTACAGCTATTCATAGTAATCTACTAACTACCAAAAAACGTGTACAGCTAGTCATAGTAATCTACTAACTACCAAAAACGTGTACAGCTAATAGTCTTCACAATTTTTGAAAACTGTCCACAGGCATTTGATGAAGGGGAAAAACAGCATAAAATGTAAATTAAAAAATGAACCTCTGATCTAACATAGATATTATACTAAATAGTAAATAAAACTTTAAAGTGCGTTTTTCAGCCCAGAAGCTGTAGCGCCGCGCACCCCCCCCCCCCTCCTCTAATTTCCGAAAACTCAAAGACTCTCAATAGCATTATGATAAACAAGTCTAAATGTGAAAATGTTAATAACTGTCTGTGACGTAATGCTTATAGAGGGCTTCCGTTGATTTGTGTTAGAGAATTGAATCTATGAATTGATCACGTTCAATTTAATCTCGTAACTGGTCTAAATTTCCTAAAAGTACATAACTAGTTTTGAAACTTTATTCAAAACCCTTTCTCTTTTATTTCTCCACCACTTTATTTTATGTATTGTTTCTACTTTAGAATGCATTTTATAAAACACAAAGACCCTATTTCACTTTAATGACAATTGATTGTCAAATATCACTCTTTTTGCGCCTCATTTCCATTTTATAAAAAAAGTCATTCATTGATAAAATCAGCATTTCAACAAGTTTTTGTTTTTACTGAAATTTAGAAAGAGTCTCAAAATGTAGCCCCGAAAATCAATCACGCGTGAAATGGCTTTCGTTTTATTACCGGTGTATTTTCTGTGTTCTTTTTGTTTCCGACCCCTGCTGGTTTTCATTGTAAGATTTCCCTCCGTGAACAATGAGTTGACACGCGCGCGTGTCACTGAGGTACGACCCGGCTGTTATCATGCACCCCGCGGATCGCGTCTACCCCTGTTTAAATCCTTCCTTACTACCCTACAAAGGTGAAATTTTAAAGCATATCGTCTTTCTTAAAACCGTTATCGCTTTTTTTGAATATGGGCATTGTTTTTTACATTTGAAGTCCTTAATTTTTTTGAAATCATAATTGAAATTGAATTTTCATTTCATAGTTATTTTGAAAGTCATTAATATAAAGACAATTTATATATTTTATTGAACTTCCTCTTCAATAACATAATCTTCGTTGTTTTTGTTCGATACAAATTTTGTAAAATTGAAAATCTTAAAATGTCGGATGCATGACAAATCCAGCAGAATTTGAAAGTGACATGAAATCAGTTTTTGATTTAACTTTGAAAATCTGACAATGTCAATATTTCAAGAGTTCTCCATTAAGAATTAACTGTCATTCGTGTATTTTTCGTATTTAACGTTTTTCACATACCCGTTGTATTGTTTCCGGAATAACTCTGTGACACTATTTACTTCCCTTGACAACCGGAACCACGTGACACAAATGTATAAATCTTGTATGTCGTATATTAGTCACTGAGTAAATATGTCCACCGTTTTGTGAAAAAGTCAATATAAGAATCAATATATAAGTCAATAATAACAGTCAACATAATCAATGTATGAGTCAATATAAAATCAATATAAAATCCTCACAAACGAGTCATTGCTTAGTGTTCGTGATGGCGGATATAGTAAACGTATGTTTTGGTGTGCCACTTTCGTAAAGGTCTAAACTTTAATTATTCTACAAAGATTAGCAAACAAATTCTATAACTTGTATCAATGCTTCTCGTCGGCTCAGATTTTGGCATGAAGGGGTCGTTGATGAGAGGGTAAACCGGAGTACCCGGAGGAAACCCACGTGCCTGGGAGGGCGACCACCATACCTCTGGTAGCTGTTTTATATTGATTATTATTTCGTACATTGTACACATTTTAAAATTCATAGGAATAGAGTGTTTCCATAGAAACGATTGTATAATAATGATATACAGTCAAATGCTATATGTTTTACGCAGGCACGGCAGACTATTTTATGTGACCAGATAATTCATATTTATAACGGGTGGAGGATAACCTTTATATAATCTATTGTTCTTGAATTAAATCACATATATAGCCATTTTGTCCTTAATTCGCATAACTCAATGACGTCATTAGTTGATACCAAATGAGTAAGTTGGAAAGTATTGTAGGTTATTTTTCATAAAATAGAATTTCTTTGTATATTTTCCCCAGACCAAATGAAAATACAAGACGTCTCCGACAGAGCAGCTGTTGATAACTAGTATAATATTGGAAGGTGAAATTTCAAAGCGCCTCAACTTCCAACTTTAAAATAAGCGCATTGTTTTGATATCTGATTTATTTTTATTTTCCATTCATGTATTCTTAAACGCGCACGTTCAGAACTCTCACAAACCTGTATGTACATGTATATCCATATCTACCCATTTTTCGTAATATCACGTGACCTTTATTCTACTGAAATCTAAAGATTAAAATGCATTATTCGGTAGCCTATAATAAAAAGTGTGAAATTTAACAACTTTCGCCGGAAGTGCACTCTCAACACAAGGAGGCGAATACAGTGACGTTTTGTGAAATCATTCCCGTTAAAGTACATCAACTTTTTTTTAAATCGGGAATCATATATCTGCTATCGACAATGATATCTATACCAAACGCATACGGAAGCAGATTTCCGTTTGATTGAATATATACAGCTCAATCATTGACGAGGCTATCCGAATGACCGCCCCTCGATAATATGCGGAACCTTGCATACAATTCGTTTATTTATGGGTTATTTTCAGCCGCTCGCCCGTTTAAATGCTGTGATACATTGTCCTTCTTGAACATGCTTTCACGAACAATCAGTTGATTTTTCCCCAAATCTTTCTCTTTAAGAGCATGGTATTGCTTTGGGGCATATTGAGTGCATATCTGGGTGTTTTAAACTTCTCTAATGACCCTCATTGTAATGTATTGAAAAATCACATGGCGAAACACACTGATATTGCCGTCCTTCAACATTGTATTTTAATTTATATTTTCATGAATGAATTTATTGATTCGGGCTTTTCCCCCCAAGGTTTATCAGATGCACTTAAGTTAGGGTATAATGGTGAATTTAAAAAAAAAAATGACAATGGATTGAGAACAAAAGATGTTTGTGAATGAAAACATTGAATGGTATATTAAGATAGTGTTTGTGGTTTTTGACGCTGACTTTTAGTGCGTATTACATACTGCACTACAATTATTGTTCATTCTGGAAAAAGAATAAAAAATTTCTCTTTCTTTAAATTCTACAAACTTCAAAACGTTTCATTCTTTCTACGTTCAAATTGTACATGATTTAAAACGAATCGCTTATACTAATAATTAAATATTCGGTAATATCAAAAACTCCCAAAACAAAACATAAAAAGTAAAAACAAAACAAAAAAATCCAAAACCCCCTCTCTGCGTCTGGATAAAATCGCTGACATTTGATAATGGCAGTCAAATACTCTTAATTTCGAAGTCTCTCGTTCTTATTGATGTTCAAACCATAGAAATCAATTATAACACTTTCGATTTGATTGGAAGTTCGAAGTGACAACGGGCAGCTTATCTAGTCAACGAGCGAGTAATATCTTCATACGGCAAATCTCTTAATCCTTGACAATAGCCGCATAATCTTCTTATCTAACGTAAGTCGTGGCGTACGAATATTGCACAAACAATCGAATTTTGCAAGCTTTACAAATCGCGTACCTTTGATATCAATTATTTCCTACAGCCCTTGATCACTGTATAGAGAAGCACACAATACATTTTCGCATTAACGCTTTCGTTTTCTGTTCACCAGTAACACGCGTCTGATTAGCGCACCGACAGGGACGGGTCACATTTTCTTTTAATTAGAAAGATAAAATTAGGGCTTTAAAAAAAGGTCAGGATATTCAATAATTTTCAGGTGACCTCATCTTCTCACAACAAAGGTAATACAGGTCAACTACAGACAAGACATATACATTTTTTTCTTTTAATCGGTTTTCAACAGGGTCTATAAGTGTTTCGGGTTTTGAGTAATATTTCGTCCTTGACGAAGCATTCTTCATTTGCACGCAAAGTTTTATGAAAGAAAAATAAATACATGGAAAAAAAAATATTGTAACGGTTTACCACGGGTAATATTTCAGTGTTAATGGCTACCAGATACAATTTCTGAAAGATGAAAAATGCAAAAAAGATAACAGTCATTGCGCCGGATCACATTGGAAACACGACGCCTCACGCGTGCTGTAATTTACGCCGTCATTCCTATGTCGCCCTTTGTGAAGGCATAATTCGGTGGAATAATTATATATTCTTCTCTCATCGGGATATCTTGAAAAATAAAGTTATTTTTCTGAAAATACATTACAGACAGATAAAAGATCTTCTTTCTAAATATCTTTACATTATAGTAATTATTCTAGCGTAATAATTACTCCGTACTCTTAAACAGATACTAGAACATGCGCAATACTCTTCCCTTTCAAATACACAAATAAGTGCACACTACAACTCGGGTTAGTTTTAATTTTCATCCGTTTTAATGACTACAAGATCAGGAGTGAAATTGTATTTTGAAAAAAGAAAGAATTAAAGATTTCAGAATTTATGGGTGTTTTTTTTTTTTTTTTACACTGTAGGAAACATTTGAAAAATGTTAAGAAGCATGACTGTGACGACACAGCTGTAGATGCAGTCATATTTCCCTTCAAAACAATAATTATAAACACCCCAGTTTCGACTTTTTAAAGAGAAAGGAAAAACTGTCGTACTGCATTGAACCCACTACTATCGATAAGCCGTATACAGACATCATCAAATCGACCTATGTTACAACCGTACGAGGTTCCAAAGACTACCTACCAGGCTAATGCAAATTCACCTGTAACGCGCACCTGGGCGATTCATGGACCCCTCACCACAAGTATTTAGTCAGCTCGATAAAAACTCCAATAGATCGGCCCTCAGAATCAAAGTGTATTTTGACGAGTAAACATTACAGTTCCCATTCGTTATTTCTATTGCCGTCCGGGCAAACATTGTGTGTTTGTTTTAGAAATGTTGGATGGCCTTTGTGTGTTTCTGTTCTAAATGCATATGTGGAAATCCTTGAGGATTTTTTTCACCATTTCAAAGTCGTATCTCTTTTTATAAAGCGAACAACATGCAATGTCAATTGTAATACACAAAACCTCGCTGGTATTTCAAGTGGGATTTGAACAATTTTGAAAATTGTGGAAAACCCGGACTGAATGAAAGCGTTTTAATCGATTCGATATTTACCACGCAGTTTTATTTGCAGGGTCGATCTTTACTATGCCCTCTAATTAGCATTAAAGCAAAGACATTTTATTCTTAATATAGGCAGAAGCGCGGTGCAGAACTGAAAGGCGATCTTTGCGCGGTGAAACCTCATAGAGTGCTCTCTCTCTTTCTCTCTCTCTCTCTCTCTCGTTTATCTAGCCGGTAAACGTAGCCTGGAACTTCAGCTAGGGGGAGGGGGGGGGGGGAGTTTGTAAACTATTTGTAATGTACTTTAAATGCTTGATCCCATTCTCATTTTCAAGAATTTGATAGAGTTCATTTTTTTTTTGAAAAACACATGACGATATGAATTGCAACACTCCACGCCGAGGTACTTCGTGGAAGGCATGTCGTTGTGATGCGGTGCAGTTCATACCCTTGTTGTATTTACATTCTACTTTCATTTCTGCCGGAACTCCCAGTCATGAACTTAGACGTAAAAATTCATGCGCACATTGTTCACAAATGTAGTGGATTCGTGAAGAAATGGATATCATTTAAAAGTAAACAAATGTAAAGATAACAAAGACAAAAACATCGGAAATATCAATACATGTATAATGAAATGAAATTGATGAATTTTAAATGGTATAGAAAACAGAATTGGATTCAGAACAACGGAGACATTAATGGCCGCAGAGTCAGGAGGATTTCAGCCATTACTGTGGGTGAAAGTTTAAAGTAAATCGAAGAAAGATGAACTGGTTAAGAAGAGAGGAGGAGGACTGTGAGAAGATGAGAGAGAGAGAAAAGGAAATAAGGAGGAAATGAAATTTGATAGAGAGAAGGAAGGAGGGGATAATGAACAGAGATAGGGAGGAGGATGGAGAGATAGATGGAAGAAAGGGAGAAGGGAATTGATAAAGCGAAGGAAGGAGAAGGTTAACACCGAGAGAAGGGAGAGAGGATTATAGACAGGATAGAGACAGGAACGAGAAAGAGTGGGGAATAAACAGAGTTTCACTTTCACCAAAACACTATGTGTTTCACGTCACTATAGCATGTGTTTCACGTCACTATAACATGTGTTTCACGTCACTAGAGCGCTATGTGTTTTACGTCACTATAACACTATGCGGTTCACGTCACTATAGCAAACTTCCACCAGAGTTCGTTTGCTCACAAACCAAACTCTTCCACTTAGGCATTATGGGATAGCGATTTCTTAAGCCGCGTATACTGTGACGTCACTGTAGAATGACGAAAAAACATAACGTCAAACGTAACCAACTTTCAAAACAAGAACGTAAACATCAAATTCATTACTTTACACAATAATTTGAACAGAGTCTCCCTACTTTTTAATGATCTTTTGATCATTTTATGTTTAAAATAAAATCCATACTTTTATATTAATTCTCTTAATATTAATATCTTCAGACTTTTAACTGCGAACTACTTCTTTAGTGTAATTTGTCTGCGTGATAATCGCGGACTCACAATATACAAATATGTATATTGTGGTGCGTCACATAGGAGAGGTCTATTCGTAGGTGACGTAATGAGGCCTCGACGGGGAGTTTGGTCACTATAGCACTATGTGTTTCACGTCACTATAAGACTTTGTGCTTTACGTCACTATAACACTATATGTTCTACACCCTGTAGGACTTTATGTTTCACCTTACTATTGCAACCTGTGAACGTACGTATAAACCTCTCCTATGTGACGCAGTACAATATACAGATTTGTATATTGTGAGTCCGCGATTATCACGCGGGCAATTAACACTAACGAACTACTTTGTTAAAGCTAGAAAAATTTGACATTAAGAGCATTAATATAAAATTGTGGATTTTATTTTAAACATGAAGTGATCAAAAGATCACTAAGAAGTAGGACGACTCTGTGTAAAGTAATGAACTTGATGTTTACGTTATTGTTTTGAACTGTTTATGTTTGACGTTATGTTTTTTCGCCATTCTACAATGACGTCACATAATATTCGAGGCTGTGTGGTTTTGTAGGTCCTAAGAAATCGCTATCTCATAATTACTCACTGAAAGAGTTTGGTTTCAATCGTAACTACTCGGCTACTTCCGTAACCGCAAATGAATCTCGTATATAGATCGACGTCGTCAAAGGCAGTTGCTATGTGTACACAAATGTAATTATGACGTCACATTCGTACGTTACAATATGAAACCCGAGCTTTCAAATGCATCTAAGATATTATACATATTATCTAAGATATTCTACCACTACGGATTTCTACTTATATGTTTATGTATCATGAATAAGACGCGAATGATACCAAAAACTGAATTTGTGGAGAAAATCTAAATAACAAATTATACAGGGATTCAGTTCTGACATTTTAACCTCATCCACGGGGGCGCTTTCGGCGAAGAAATATATCGATTTGATGCAGTTCTTGCGCTGATCCACGTCCGAATTTTCTTACCGGTTACAGAAAAGAACGAGCGTGTGACCCGATTAAGTTTGGTTTGTGACAAACGAACTCTGGCGGAAGTATGCTTACTATAGTACTCTTAAGTCGCGTCACTATAAGACGTTGAGGATCACGTCACTATAAGACTTTGTGTTTCACATCACTATAAGACGTTGTGTTTCACGTCACTATAAGACTTTGTGTTTCACGTCACTATAAGACTTTGTGTTTCACGTCACAATAGAACTTTGTGTTTTGCGTCACTATAAGACGCTGTGTTTCATCTCACTATAAGACTTTGTGTTTCATGTCACTATAAGACGTTGTGTTTCATATCGCTATAAGACTTTGTGTTTCATCTCACTATAAGACTTTGCGTTTCATGTCACTATAAGACTTTGTGTTTCACGTCACAATAGAACTTTGTGTTTCACGTCATTATAAGACTTTGTGTTTCATGTCACTATAAGACGTTGTGTTTCATCTCACTATAAGACTTTGTGTTTCATGTCCCTATAAGACTTTGTGTTTCACGTCACTATAGAACTTTGTGTTTCACGTCACTATAAGACTTTGTGTTTCATGTCCCTATAAGACTTTGTGTTTCACGTCACTATAGAACTTTGTGTTTCACGTCACTATAAGACTTTGTGTTTCACCTCACTATAGAACTTTGTGTTTCACGTCACTATAGGTCTCTATATGTCACATTCGTCAAACTTCTGCAGATGCTGGTACCCTACATCTAGCCTCGGACGTTACGTGATACGTATCTCTACGCCTAACATTTGCAATGCGGTCGTCTATTCACTCTCCAGGTAAAACTTCCGCTTTCAAAAAGTAGTGATTAAAATATGTTTTGAAATGAATTTATCGAGTTTTCCTTAGAAAACACCCTCTATTTGGAAAAGAAAAAAGCATAATTCTCAAAAAAGAAATAGCTACAAATATTGAGAGTGTTATTAAAATATTATGTTAAAATGGATTGCGTATTTCGCGGGAGCTGTCAGTAGTTCCAGTTGATTAGTGACGTTAAACATGTTGTTATACGTCACCGTATACGTACTTTGGTGAAAACATCATACATGTATATCCGAGGTTAGATGGAATCAACCGAGGTGATCCGAGTGTATAGGTCACTATCAATCGGGACTCCTCGAATGTCGAGTGCGCGAGACATTCGAAGAATTCTGATTGGGTTACTATTGGACTTCGTGTTTCACGTCACTATAGGACTTTGTGTTTACTGCGTTTCACGTCATTATAGAAACTTTGCGTTTTACGTCACTACAGGACTATGTGGTTTAAGGTACTATAGAACTTTGTGTTTCACGTCACTACTAGTATAATTATGGTGGTTGGAGGGATCAAAGTAAAAGTTAGTGGAAAAGATTTAGACATTACGATGCCTGTGAGAGAGTCTCAACCTTAGCAAGTACATGACAGAATCTGTGAAAACATTGACAATAAATATCTTGTCAATCCTCAATCAATCTACATTAAAGTTATAAATCTACTTAAAAGGTAAAGGAAATGGGTCAATGTGTATTTATCTACAAGTGGTAGTAGAGGCAACGGTATATATTACAATATCAGGCATTTTTGAATAGAAATTTAAATGTTTAGGATTTTTTGAAAAAGATGGACCTCGGTATCAGATTCATGTTTTGAAAACCTCAATTTCTTGATCAAAGATATCGTATTTTAGTCTGACCCTGCCGCGGAATTGGCAGAAGTAATTAACATTGAACACTCCTGTGACGAAGCTCTGAGATTCCTCCACCCAATATACTTCATCTTCAACGATATCTTTACCGTTTTTCGATTAAATCAAAATATTTTATTTTCATTCCCCACATCCCGTTTCTCGTTAGCTCGGACGTTTAACTGACTATGATTAATTCATATTAACCTGGAACGACCCAAACTCTCGTGAGTAAGTCATACAATGAAACTGTTCTCACGAGAGTAAGTGCAAGGCTATTTCTTATTATATTCTTATATTAAAACTATGTTAGATTTATGACGTGTATCAGTTTCATTAAGTGTAGGCTATACTTATTTATTTTAATGACAGGTGTATGCTACCTATAAATGTATTTCTTTATTATACATTGTACATGACAATGATATCGATTATTGTACATGACAATGATATCGATTATTGTACATGACAATGATATCGATTATTGTACATGACAATGATATCGATTATTGTACGTGACAATGATATCGATTATTGTACGTGACAATGATATCGATTATTGTACGTGACAATGATATCGATTATTGTACATGACAATGATATCGATTATTGTACGTGACAATGATATCGATTATTGTACGTGACAATGATATCGATTATTGTACGTGACAATGATATCGATTATTGTACATGACAATGATATCGATTATTGTACATGACAATGATATCGATTATTGTACATGACAATGATATCGATTATTGTACATGACAATGATATCGATTATTGTACATGACAATGATATCGATTATTGTACGTGACAATGATATCGATTATTGTACGTGACAATGATATCGATTATTGTACATGACAATGATATCGATTATTGTACATGACAATGATATCGATTATTGTACATGACAATGATATCGATTATTGTACATGACAATGATATCGATTATTGTACATGACAATGATATCGATTATTGTACGTGACGATGATATCGATTATTGTACATGACGATGATATCGATTATTGTACGTGACGATGATATCGATTATTGTACGTGACGATGATATCGATTATCGATTATTAGTGAATAAAATATTGTTCAAATTGAATAACAACTATAACAAGAGCCAAGGAAAAGACAAATTAAAAAAAAAAAAAAAAGAAGAACAAGAGAAATAAACCACTCCCTTTATCCTGGACTCATTCTGGATCGCATGCACTATCTCCTGTTAAATATTGTTATGAATATACTATTTTCTGTAAAATATTGTTATAAATATACTATCTCCTGTAAATTATTGCTATAAATATAAGCATTTTATTTGTAGTTCTGCTTACTGAAAAAATGGAAGCGGGTGCAGTCTCCTTTAAAAAGTTAAACAGTCTGGAACTTGAAAATGAATTTTCTTTCCCATGAAATCAAAATGAACACATTCCATTTTTATTGAAAAAGTCACAATCTTTTCGTGTCCTTAATTATGCAGTGTCTCTGAAGTGGCCCTATGCTTGTGTTAGAGGTGTGCGGTGGGACTTAATCTCTACAATGATGTATGTAGGAATGAACCCGGGACACTTCCTGTAATTTCAATGACCATATACGACATGGAACTCTGGTCTTTTGATCATAGGTAAGTTATTTTATCTCGGAGTCTCATCCTTTTGTAAGTGAACAAACATTGATATCACTGCGCCGCTTGTTATTAACGAGATAAGCAGTGGGGAATATTGAAAGCTCCACTTGACATCTAAGACAGTGTAAAGTCTATCGGAAATCCTTAGGAGTTTATTAAACTTTAATCAAAGTTCGTGAATCTGGAAATAGAAATGTGAATCTGTTTGCAAATTACAAAAATCAAGGTTTTATGTTGTAAAGAAATACTTTTAGTTATTTTATTGCATTGTAAGGGGATAATGCACGAGAATTATATTATACGTATATTTTGCATTAGATAGATAAAGTACGAAGTCTCTTTTTGATAATTGTGTAAGTCAGTTTTATGGCGGGGGGGGGGGGGGGGGGGGGGGTGGTGTCTATTTGTCGCACTTAAATATTCTGAAGAGAAAGCAAAACGTAACAATGCCCGTGTCAATTTCTAATCTAAAATTTACAATTAGTACATGACTGGTTAGTTGTAAAGTAGCGGCAGACTTTAGTAGTGTCTCTGACTACCGCGATCCTCGTGGAAGAGGATGTTCCGAATATACGTACACTTACAATGATTACCGCGATCCACGTGGAAGGGGATGTTCCGAACATTCGTACACTTACAATGATTTACGTCGGTGGGTTGCGATAATTTTGACCAAGATCAAAGACTCTACCGATTGTGTCGTGAACTTTGTTATTAAAGCTGTAATTCACGCAGGGCATTGTGTGTGAGGGAGGCCGGTGACAGATCATGGAACACTAAAGTCCCAAAATGACTTCGCGTGTTTATATTATATTTTCTCACGTATTTTCTTGTCCTTGTAAAAAACGATTATTGGGTCATTTAGTTCTATAAATCTATTTCTTCGAGGGTATAACAGAGAAACACACATTCTCGGTCTCTAACGTACGAGAATTAATTTGTATAAAGGCAATTTTCTCTAAACTAGGAAGAGATTTGGTCAAGTCTATCACAATTCTGTATTGAATGGTATACTCTCTCTCTCTCTCTCTCTCTCTCTCTCTCTCTCTCTCTCTCTCTCTCTCTCTCTCAATTGTCTGGGACAAGTAGCAGTAGAGGGGTAATTCATTCTATTAATTCTTAATGTCACCAAAATTGCTTCAGTAGGTTGGGATTTTTTTCTTTCTTTTTTCTGTTCTTTTTTCTAAAGAAAGGGCTTGTCTTTCTTATTATAAAAGGTAGGGGAAATTAGTTAAAATCCTTAAATTTATTACCTGACAATATGACATTCAATTTTCGCCCTATATACTATTCAATACTTTGAAACTGCAAGTCAGCGGAGGTTTTCAGTTCTTTTCAGAAGAAACTTCCCGGGCTTGATATAACTTGATAATGATTTGACCTTCGTTAATACAGCGATTATTTGTATAATGAAGGTAAATGATTTAATAACTATGTCAGTGCCATATATTTAAATAACTTGACTTGACACGCCGAAAAATGTCCATAGTTGCATTATATATTGCATGGTCTCTTATCAACCAATGTTCTGGTTAATAAATCTCGTGTTACACCCAATATCCCATAATGTACATTATTGAGCCGCGGGTCTGGTGCGATGTCACCCCGTGAAAGGAAAACGTACATATCATTATTCAATCTGAACGCTCCCCGTCAAACAAGTCTCGTATGCGTACACGGGTAACAAACTGAACGCATCCACGAAAAGCCGAAGCCCACGGCGATTTTTTTTTTCATATTTAAAAAAAAACTGCATTTAATTCAGATTCTTATCAATCCATTGTTTGTTGTCTATAGAAACTTGATTTTCCCCCTCTCATTAAATAAAACATTTTCTCTGGCATAAACGAGCGTGAAATTTGCCGTTTTGAACTGCACTTGTCGACATTAAAAATCAAAGTCATTTCAGAAGTCGCGTCGCCATCAAACAAAGTTCAAAATCGTTTTTTATAAAATGCGTTCATTCCGACTGGAGAATTGAAAAACGGGTGGTGTTATATTTTGATAAAGATCTCAATTTACTGGGTGTCAATTATTTTGACACAAGAAATAGGTATTTAACCTGTAATATCCCGATGGCTGATAAGATTTAAAACTCCGATAATATTTAGAAAATCCTCAATATCTCTTAATTTTCTCAGATTTATTTATCATAAAACTGATTTAGAATTTCGTGGGAAAAGGGCGTCGCTAATCACGTTGCGACAGGGATATTTCTTGTGTGATTCGGAGCTGAGTTTGTACACAAGAAGAAAATGTCGTACGGCAAACTAAAAACATGCCGTTATCAATATTAGTAATGTCATTTTGTTCTTTTCGGTTTAACCCATTTCCCCCTCCACTATCAAATAATAAACTTCCAATTGAACATGCGCGGATCCAGAATTTTTTTTTTCCGCGGAGGAGTCCCAACTTTCAACTTTTAGTATTTTTTTTTCAAAGGACGATGGGGGTGGGGGGGGGGGGGTGGGGGTTGTCAACAGAGCGGTATTTCACACCACAGGCTGCAAACAAATATGAACAAATATATTTCTTTCGGACCAACATCAGAGGAAAGTTATGCAGTACATAGTACTTCGACAAATAATAATAATAATATTTTCATTTATACAGGATTGAACAATTAGATATATCAACTAGTTTACATTGTGGTCCTGTCTATAACATATATACATATCGAGAACATATATCACAAAACATGGAAATATCACAGTTTATACACACACAAATAGGAACTTAATGAAAAGAGACAATCAACACATGAGTATCATTGAGGATCAAAATAATGTTTAAGATAGGCTGATTTATAAGATGTGGTAGTTGTAGTTATAAAGCGACGAACAGGTGCGTGGGGTTATCGCAAAGATGTCCACCCTGAGTAATTCATGTATATTTTTCTTCTTTATCGTTATCACAAGCAGAGAAGTGATGAGTAGGACGACCAGCGCTGGTGTAGTTATATCCTTTATTCGTACATATAAAACTGATGGATTAAGGTTGAGCGTGTGGGGTAAAGGATTTCCACTAAGATTCAGTCTAGAACGAGGTTATTCAGAGAGAGAGAGAGAGAGAGAGAGAGAGAGAGAGAGAGAGTACATGTGGTACATTTATTCAAATAATTTCTTGCGACCTAGTCACGATAGGTTTTGCCAAAAAAGATCATAATGAATTTACTCTAAATGAGAATAAAATCATTTGTTTTAGTGTCCCTAAAGTAAACAAAATTTTATATACATGTAATATTGATAGTGAAAAGTTCTACCACTGCCTTATAATCCTTAACATAATGTGACATCACATGTGTATTACAGATTACAAGGAATTTCACGAATAGTGTCAGTTAAGCGGATAAAGATCTAC